>NC_057797.1:192712119-192744289 GCF_018294505.1 Triticum aestivum
GTATGGAGGGCTAGATGAACAGTAGACGGTGGAGGGGTGCCCATGGAGGGGTGGTTGAACAGGACCCCGTGGTGTGGAGGGCTGGATGAACAGTAGACGGTGGAGGGGTGGTTGAACAGTAGCCGGTGGAGTAGCGCGCGGTGGAGGCTGGATGAACAGGAGCCCGTGGAGGCTGGAGGAGGTCGACTGTGGAGATGAACAGTATCCCGTGGAGTCCCGTTTTGCGGTACACCACACCCCTCCCGATGAACAGGACCCCCATTTCAACTGTAGCGCTCCAACACAAGTCCGTTTCGTCCGTTTTGCGGTACGCCACACCCCTCCCGATCAACAGGACCACTGTTTCGACCGTAGGATGTCCGTTTCCTCTGTTTTGCGGTACGCCAGACCCCTCCTGATGAACAGGATCCCGTTTCGAACGTGACCGGTCGAACACAAGGCCGTTTCCTCCGTTCTGCGGTACGCCATGCCTCGTTTCCATCGTCTGTTCCGTCCAAGCCCTCCCGATGAACACGACGCATTCCGTTGCCACCCCATGAACACGACGCATTCCGTTGCCTCCCCATGAACACGACGATGATGCTGTTTCTCCGTTCCACCCAGCCATGTACACGAGCCCTGGCCATATGTATGTGCGAGTAGGCGTTCGAGACCCCGCCCGTATGTACACATACGTGGCCGTATTTTCTTTCTTGGACCCTGGCCGCTGTACGTATGTGTAAATGCTACATGCACGCCTCTACTACGACACGTGCGCGCCTCTACTACGACACGTGCGCGCCTCTACATCGACCAGTATGTACATACACGTTCGCCACCAGAATGACAATGCTACATACGCTTCGACTAGGTGGGTCCCGACTGTCAGGCACTTCCTTGCCTGCGAAGATGTAGCTAGTGGGTCCCAGCAGTCAGGGGGCGAATCGTTTTTTGGCCCGGACGCACTTCCTTGCATGCGGAGATGTAGATGGTGGGTCCCAGCAGTCTGGGGGAAACATTTTTTTCGCGAAATACAGTGGCCCGTCCGGTGGGTCCCGCTGTCAGGTGGAGGAATAATTATCTTGCACGTAATAAGGAGGCACTTCCTATCTGCGACCATGGACCCAGCTGTCAGCCTCTCCACGTAAAGTCCACGTCCGATGGAAGCCGTTCCTTGACCACGTTGACCACGCCGCGCCGAGAGCACCAAGGCGATGGACGACAACGAGGCCTAGGAAGGGGACGACATGGAGCCGGGGAAGACGCGGCAGTGGATGCCCATGCGTATAGGAGTACGAGGGTTCACTGGTTCGCTGCGGTGTGAGGCTGCCATCGCCGCAGAATAACAGGGGGTGTGGGTGAGTAGAGGGATGGACTGGCCAGCGGTGGGAGTAGTAGGGAGCGGTGAGGCCTCCGCCGCATCGCAGCTGGCCACGGGAGGCAGGAGCACGAGGCACGACCGGCGCTGGTTTGGGCGGCTGGAGCAAGAAGACCAGAGGTTGAAGAAGCACTACGGCCGTTGGATGGACATCGTATGGTCACTGGAGCTAGAATCGTGCATATTGACTAAGTTGACAAAGCCCTCCGTCCCCGTCAACTTAGTAGGCCCACAAGTCAGCCTACCACTATACTGGGTCCCAGCTAACAAGCGGGTATTCATTTTTTGTGCGTAATAAGGAGGCACTTTCTTGCGTGCGAAGATATAGCTGGTGGGTCCGAACTGTCAGCGGCGGTAATGTTTTTTTCGCGAAATACAGAGGCCCTTTCGGTGGGTCCCTGATGTCAGGTGGAGGAATCATTATTTTGCACGTAATAAGGAGGCATTTCCTTGCGTGCGGCCGTGGACCCAGCTGTCAGCCTCTCCACGTAAAGTCCACTTCAGATGCATGTCAGTCATTGACCATGTTGACCAGGCCGCGCTGAGAGCACCAGGGCGGTGCACGATGGCGAGGCCTAGGAAGGGAATGACACGGAGGCAGGGAAGACTTGGCAGTTGTTTCCCACGCGGAGGGGAGTACGATTGTACGAGGGTTTACTGGTTCGTCTGCCATCGCCGGAGAATAATAGCAGGTGTGGCTGAGTAGAGGGATGGCTAGGCCGGCGATGGGAGTACGGTGGGGCGGTGAGGCCTGCGCGGCAGCAGAGCCGGCCGCAGGGAGGAGGGACCAGGCAGTCCCGCCGACGCCTGTTTGAGCGGCTGGAGCAGGAAGAGCAGAGATTGAAGGAGCATGACGGCCGTTGGATGGCCATCCAACAGTCACTACTTGTGTGTCAACCTTTTTTAGGAAAGCCTCAAATCTATGGAAAACAGCATACAACCCATTTGCTAATTCTTAAGGTTTTTTTGGAGCCCATATTATTTTTGTTAGCATTACAGCCCATATTGTGGCCACGGTTAAAAATTATACGAAATTTTGCATATTTCGGTGCGGTTCGAACTGTTTTTAATCCCAAAATTTCGACTCACATTCAAACTGATTTTAAAAATAAATGTATATCAATATAAAATCCAACAAATTCTCCATGCATAAAAATTGATGTAATTTAAAATCTCAAAATGAAAAAAAGATATTTGAAACTAATTGCCGGTTTGATGTGTTTTAAAAATGTACAACCCATTTCTCCTTACTGATGGGCCATTTTCTCAGCCAGCCGAATGAAAGCTCTCCTCGTCTTGAAAGATTTGCAGCCCAACAGGCCTGACAAAGCGACTTACTTGGCAAATCACAAAAAAATTGGGTTGTGGCCATGGACCCAGCTGTCAGTCCATTTGTTTTTTAGTCCATTTGGTGGGCTGGGTGAAACAGTGATGTAGCATCTATGCAGCCCATTTAAATCCCATTTGGATTTTTCTCGAAAGCCACAGACTTGCTGGGCTGGGTGAAAATATCATGTTGGGCTAGACGGAGAAATGTTATAAAAACATAAACACATGATTGCACGTCAATAAAATCTTTGCAAGCTTATGTACGCAATCACTAGGAGTTAACTTGCCAAGTTATATATAAACAATTATTATTATTATTTTGTAAGAACTTTCAACTTACAAAATAAAATATCATTTTAATTTGATGAGTTAATAGTACGTGGGGTATTATTATTTTTTAGGCTAGACGTGGGACGGTTGAGTTGGTTCTAGGGGAAAGTACTGGGAGAAAACTCAGTTTACATCAAAAAAGAAAGTGGGAGAAAATTCAGAGACCTGCTGGGTCCACCTGAGAAGGGGAATATGTTGGGAGGAAGGAGATTCAAAGCACGGCAGCCGAGTGAACTAGTTCTTTTTACGGACAAGTGAACTAGTTTACATACATAAGAAAATTGCCACTAAAAAAGCAATCGGGTTAATGGGTTCTTAAAAGAAATATTTCAGACAAAACAGATAATTAATTACGACACATAGGCTAATGCATGAAACACTGACATGATAAAGGTGCTTATAAACAGATAAAGTACAACATCTAGACCTTCCTGGCATGCTTGATGATGACGCTGCGGCTGTCCGTGTACTCATCGGTTATGGGAAGCAGACACGCCCTCATGTCCAAGATCTGCATGTACATGTCGTAGCATGCGTATGCGCCCTTGGCCGCGTAGGTTATGTAGGCTAGATTCAGAGGTACCTCCCACATGTTCAGGTCGTCTTCTTTCATGTTGGTCTATCAGGGGTCCATGATGGTCTCAGCGAGGTCAACCACGGAGTCCTTCTCCTGCCCATTGCTGATGATCTTGTATTGCTTCTGGATGTCGACAAGCTTGTTGCACCATATGGCCGAATCGTCGCGTTCTTCCTTCTCTCCACCGTAGCGAAGGTGCAGTCGGCGCTGTCGACGAAATGGGCGAATGTTCCAGAACCTGGTGCAGCCATAGGACCAAGGCGACGCAGAGCTTCACCGAGTCCGTATCGTTGGTGTACATCACATTCAACTTGGTGCAGCCATAGGACTGAACGGCGAACTCAAAGGGGAACTCCTTGCTGAAGTCCATATCCAGCAGGCTCACCCCTCGGATCGCCATTGGAGTCTCTTCGAGTGAACGAGTGTGTAGGCGGCAGCAGTTTGTTTTTCAGCTCTTGGGGAACTGGATTCAACAGTAAGCTGAGTGTGTACAGGCAACGACAGTTACTACCCCTCCCTCGTCCGCTGCACGCCCGGTAGAAGATGCACCCTCGGCCACACGTTGGTTCACGAGCGGGTCTGTATTGGTACTGTAATAACAGGAGTTAGTGGTCAATTTACTTAAATTTAATTAGCTTTAATAGAAATTTGTAATTAAAACAAGCAATGCATTCGCTCATTCTATCAGTGCCACAGGATCAACATGCACAACAATTAGAATTATTATTCTCAGGACGCACACGATCATCACATTTGTCGCACTTTCACAAAAGATAATACTACCGAGTTTGAACTGTTTGTTATGGTTGTTGTCCTCTGCATTATCATGTCGTGTTTCCCAGCTTGCAAGATTCAGAACCAACAAATAAGATCAAAATAATAAGTACAACAAAGATGCCTGCACATCTCATTGATTCCCAGCTTGCAAGATTCAGAACCAACAAATAAGATCCAAATAATAAGTACAACAAAGATGCCTACACATCTCACTGATTCCCAGCTTGCAAGATTCAGAACCAACCCATTAGAGCCCTTTCATAAAGTGAATATCGGGATTAAATCCATCTTGGCTAGCCATGTCATACAATCAAAGAACTTGGCGAATGCTCTTGACCGTCACAACATCTATAGTTGAGTATTCCTGTTTGCACAACATGTTTGCACAGCACAAACAAGGAGACGGGAGAGCATGATTTCTCTTTAATAGCGGCCTCCTTGAACTCAACCTCCAGCTCTACTTGGATGAGGTCTGCCTGGAGTTCCATGATTCAATTCATGCGCCTTTTTCTGCAGTTCACCTAAAATGAAGCAAAGATTGCATCATTCAGCTAGCAAGAAGTACTTGCTCTTGTGAGCTGGCAGGTTCTTCTTTAGTAGTTGCACTAAAATTGAGGAACATTAAGGTTGGCTGTCCGGCTCATGTAAGGTGCAACTATAATTTCCTTATCCTTTTGTGCAGTTCCACTAAAATAAAGTGCCATTGTGGTGACAGTGACGGATCCATCATGCAAAGGCTAATAAAATGTTGCACGAGATTACCAGCAGAACTTGACCGGAGATTTTGGAAACTCCAATCACCATTTTGTGCAGTTACACCAAAATTGAGAGATGTTGCCCACGTGACATTTTAGTTGAACTGCACAAGACACTCATTCCAAAAAAAGTGTTTTCTGCAGTTCACCAAAAGGTCACAATAGCAACAAGGTGAAATTGATATCCCTATCTGCACAAAAAGATAGAAAGTAAACAGTTGCTGGTCAATAAGAATATACAAAACATATGCAAAATGAAAAGAAGCATCTTAATTATGTTCATGGCTATCACGCAAGGACAATAGAAATTTTAAAACGTCAGCGATGCTTCATGTTACCAGAAGCATTACGATCAAAAATGAGATTCCTCAAATATGGGATTACTTTAATGGTGGCATTGCTTCTTTACTAGACACAGTAAATCAACAGCAGCTAAAGAGTTGGTTTAAGGGCATGGGACCGTGGGGACACCAGGACACTCAGCAGCGTAAAGGAGCAACTTACTTATCATACTAGGGAAAACAGCAGGAGTGCCATTGTACTATGTGAGGGCAGCAAATCTAATCCTGGAGACCTTTTACTATGTGAGGGCAACAAATCTAATCCTGGAGACCTTTTACTATGTGACGGCAGCAAATCTAATCCTGAGACCTTTTACTATGTGAGGGCAGCAAATCTAATCCTGGAGACCTTTTACTATGTGATGGCATCAAATCTAATCCTGGACATACTCTGTAGTCTTGTCCACCAGCCGCCACTTTCTATCATATTTTCAACCAATAATAGATATGTTCCTTATCCAGTTTGTACTGCGTTTTCCCATTATTTCCCTTTTCAACCAAGAGACCGGTTGGGTATCTGGTCTCTACTACTTTCACCATATTATTTCCTCTTTGAATCAAGTCCTAGATTCATGCTATAACTTTCTCCCCTTTCTTCATTGTTTGAACAAAGCCCTAGATTTGAATGCATGAAGTATCTTTACCTCTAATAATACTAAAAATTTAGGTGGCTTTGGAAGAGCTGATGGGAGAAGAAAAATATGCACATGCAGACACGTGGGGAGCTGGGGCAGTAGAGCAAGGCCGCTTTCGAAGAACTTATACCTGAGGGTCACCGGGATGTCAGCGGCGATAGGTCGGATCTGTGGACAATACGGCAGGGAGGAAGAAGGGTCGGAGGACCTCCCGAGCCGGCCATGTGTCGGAGAGAACGGCACGGGCAGAGGATCGGGCCCCTCCGGCAGCTGTGGGTTTCCTCCCTTGACGGTGATGACCGCGTGAACGATGCACCTTTTAGTCCTCTACACACACTGGCCGAAGGGATCCGACCGAATCTGTGACCAGCGGTGAGCAGAGAGAAAATGTCGCTACCGCTGTCTTGTTTATATCTAGTGAGGATGAGAGAATGAAGAGAGCAACCCTAGTAAAGCAAGCGCTCAGGCCCCTGCGTCCATATATAGTGGAGTGATTATCTTTTTCTCTCCACAACAAGCATTTCAATTTGTGTACGTGGCATTAAAGAAAAGAAACTCTCTATTTAAGGTGACTACTGTACGACTCCTACTTACTACTAGTAGTACTACAGTATTGTTCACTTGTGCTCCCCGCCCCTCC
Organism: Triticum aestivum; assembly: GCF_018294505.1. Taxonomy (NCBI): domain Eukaryota; kingdom Viridiplantae; phylum Streptophyta; class Magnoliopsida; order Poales; family Poaceae; genus Triticum; species Triticum aestivum. Next base: position 192,718,861 of record NC_057797.1, read on the forward strand.
ATTCATTGAACAACCCCACGGATGAATAAACATACAGTAAGTACTGTATTTATATAGAACGAACAAGCTCGAACTGTTTTCGCATAGTTAAAAGTTGAGGGTGGGGCTTTTCCCGGGCAGTACGCGTGGCAGTTTTTGGGTAGGGCCAGAAGACTATTTTAATATATTTTTTAAAACTTAGAGACGGCCACATAGCATGGAGCCGACCCCAACGATTTTAAGCTTATAGGCATGGTACACGCTATCCTAGACTACTATACACATGAAACTGCCACACAAGCGTCCGGGCTGCGCTTGGCTCTTCGCCTCTTCGGGAAGTCGAACAATGATGGAATACTACTGCACTGGAGGAGTACTACAGTACACTTCTAGACATCTGACACCGATTGAACTGCTGCATGTCCACCGCGTGCGGGAGGGAGAGCGTGTAGCGAAAGCTTCTCCTAGTCTTGCCAGCCACCACGCTCATGGGCGAGGGAGGGACGCTCCTGCCTTTGCGTGTATGACAGGTGGGTCCTACAGGTGTGTGGCCAACCTTTCATACAGCCAAAGGCATGTGCAGTTAAGGCTGCAAGGGAGAGGATAATCAAACTTCTCGTTGATGTACGAGTTGACGCGACACATCAAAGCACTGCACTCGATATATTTCAATAATTTGCGTGTGTGACTCCCAGATGCAGAGGCCGGGGGTCATCATCCTCCTTTTCGAGAAAAAATAGACGCGTGTGTGAGAGGACGAGTGCGTGCGTGCACCTCTTCTCTTCCTGTATAATGTACTACTAAACTCAGAGTACAAGTTTTTGTGGGTGACACGATGGTGCGTGCGAGAAGTCCCGAGAGATAGGTTTAATGCATTAATTGCAATGCATGCATGCATAAAGTACATGCATTGGTCAATTTTCTCTTAATACTTGCATGCAATGATTTAATGCACCTTGGAATCTGAACATGTGTTGGGGACAACCAAATTGAGCCTTATAAAATGGAAAAACTAAAATTTTGAGATAAGCCCTATAAAACCGGAAAGGAGGGAGTAGAAAAAGAAGTACTCCATCTGGGAATAGTGCCGCACTTCGAAACTAGAACCGTCAATAAATTTTGAGCTTGCGTCTCGTCACATTCCAAATTACTCCATGCTATATTGAATTGCAAACGTGTTCACACCGATCACAACCTAAACGGTTTCCAACTTAGGAGCGTATTAGTACTCGATTATAAATACTAGTATGCCAAGATGACAGCACATTCCTCCTCAACTCCTCATCCACAAAAACAAACAAGTCATTCACCATCCTTCCCTTGCGTCTGCCATGGCCAGCGTGAGTTCTCGGTCGAGAGATTGCCACCAGGGAGAGGCGAGCATGGAAGCGGAAGCACGAGAGATGTCCCGCCTCACTGCGAGAGCAGCCGAAATGTCCCGCCGCACGGAAGTAGCAGCACAGAGGTCCCGCCGTGCCACTGAAGCAGCACGGAGGTCCCGTCGCACTGTTGATACAACAGACTGGTCCGGCCGCGCCGCGGAAGCAGCAGAGATGTCCCGCCGCGCCACGAATGCAGTAGAGATGTCCCTCCGCACCGCGGCGGCCTGGGAAAATTTCTTGCGGGCACACGACGACTGTTACAGGCGGATGCATGCGATCGTCCATAGCCAGAAGGATCAGATCTCCCGCTCGGCGAGGTTGCAGGACGACATGGTAGCCTCATTTGAACAGGCTACCGGCGTCATCTGGCAACTAAGGGAGGGCAATGAGAGGCTCCAGGCCGAGCGCGACCTGCTGAGGGAGAAGATCGTCCGAAGTGCAGACCTGCAGGAGGAGACTAGTGCCTTTTGAAGAAACTTATGGACGAGAATGACATGCTCCGCACGAGCGCCAAAGGCTGGTGGAGGAATCCGTGGAAGTTCTCAAGCAGCGTCTTGAGGACATGAAAGAGCTCATTGCCGCTTGCCGCGGAGACTAGTTTCCTGGTTTCTTTTGATGTAATAATCGATTTAGGATGTGGATTGTGTCGTCGGTTGTGAAATGTTGGGTTCTAGCGCGGATGTTTGGCCTTTGATGGCCTCTTGGGATGTTGCGATTTCAATCTGGTAGCTTTTAGTCCTTCGTGTTAGGCTGGAGTTGTGCTGAACTTCTTGTGAATTATGGTGGTTTTCAGTAATGAAAATCGGAAGGGGCAAGCCCTTCTTTGATCAATTTTTTTTAATCGTCCTTATATATTCATCAGTCTTGCTATAAGTCGCGGTAGATGCTATATAGGTCCGTCGGATCTTACATCAAGATCCGTGCTTTCAGATTTTCTTGTTTCTCTCTTAAATCTCAGTCGAGTGAGACATAGCCATGCCATTAAACAGAGGCTTGGGCGCCATTAATGGAGACCTTGGGAGAGAGGTGGACGGCATATGGAGGTCAAAGGGCTCTCCTCCCGATAAGCACGCGCAGGGGTCTGATCGCACGCCTCTCGTACTCTAATAGCTACCCTGCACGTCGCCTCCTAGCTAATAAAAAAGGGGACGCGTGGTGGCATGTAAATGGTACTAGTAAGTAGAACGCCCACGGTTTCAATAATCCTTGTGTTTCCGTTGTAACGTGACAGCACTTCTTCCAAAATGACTTTGTTGATTATTAATATGTGCGCCTTCGCAAATCGGACTGTAAATTTACCACAGCATGTTGGTGCCATGTCATGGCACCAAGCCAAGTTTCATTATTTTCATGCGTGTTTTGGATTTACAGGAATTAAAAAACTAAGTTTCTCAATGTTTCCAATCCAGCCACGACGCCTAGAATTTTGAATTTCATTCCCATTTCTTGCATGGAACCTAGAAATTTACCCGAGGACACACATGTGATTTTTCAACCAACTTTGGTGCACTGGAACATGTGCTTGTATTTCAAATTTGAATTATGCACACAAAGGTGACACGTTCCCTCCCAAAACCACGAGCCTTCTTGAGAGAAGCTCCGATTTGCAAGAAGCTTATACCAAAATTTGTTCCTATTCGGCCAATTTTTTTACCACGGCATGGTACTGCCATGACATGACACCATGCTAAGTTTCATGATTTTAAAACCAAGTTTCTCAATGTTATCGACTGAGCCACGATGCCCAGATGTTTGAATTTTATTCTCATTTTTTGCATGGGACCTACTCCCTCCTTCCATCTATATAGGGCCTAATGTGTTTTTCAAGACAACCTTTGACTATTGACAAGATTAATAACACATGAGATGTATACTATGCAAATTATATTATTGGAAGCTCCTTTGACATACAAAATTGAAGGTATGCTTTGTGTAAGTTGCATGTCATATATTATTGCTCTAACGTTTGGTCAAAGTTAGCCTCGAAAAATGCGTTAGGACCTATATGCATGAGAGGAGTCGACTTTGAGAGAACGTGTTTGTTCGAGAGACACCGAGGAAGACTACTATATATCGATGGTGCATGTAGGCGGGAATTAAACTAAGGGATGGTCTTATTGGTTTCGGGGATATAGGGGAAGAGTGAGAGGCAGAGTGTGAGTGTGTGTTTTACCCACCTAGGCGGAAGTTATGTGCACAAAAGAGGAGAACGATTCAATGTGGCGTTAGGATTGAGGGTAATTAACTACGTATGGAGACATAGAGACCTTGAACGTGCATGTGTGAGAGGTATACATGTATACGTGGGATGTGTGTGTGGGCGCGTGCATGATCGAGATAAAAGAAAGAAGACATAAGTCATAAGATCAACGGCATGGGAGAGACGGATCGGTATGACAATATGCATGCATGTGAGAATGCATGGAAGAAGTCCCGACAATTGAGCATGTGTTTTTGTCTTTAAGAGATAGTGGCGTGGGCTGGAGCATGCATCTATGGCGAGCAGAGGGAGTGAGGCGCAACGGTTGTGCAAACGAGACCAACATATAAATGCATATGTATGGAGAGACATATATAGTGTGGGTGATAGGAAGCAAGACTCCGTGCGAGAAATAAATGTTGACAGAGAAACTACAGATAGATACAGAGATGGAGATGCTAGCTAGAGGGACATCCGCTAGTTTGGGTGTTGGAGATGATCGTCAGGTGGTTCAAAGGGTGAAGTTATATATGTGTGTGAGAGGGCACTTGACTTCATGTAGAGAGAAACATATGTAGTGTGCGTGATAGGAATCAAGAGCGAGGGCGATAAAGAAGGTTGATGGAGAAACAGATAAATAGAAAGATAAAGATGCTAGCTAGTGTGCGTTAGAGATAGGAGTCGAGTGGATCAGAAGGCTGGGTTATGTGTGTGGGTGTGAGAGAGATAGAGAGAGGGTGCGTGTGAGTCACATACAAACAGATATCAGAGAGAAATGAGATCCAGAGAGACGGAGTTTTGTGTCTGCCAGAGAGAAAGATATTTCACAACGAGAGTGATAGCTAGAGAGACATACGAGGGAACACAAGATATCTCTAGGGAGAGAGGGTGTGTGTGAGCGACATACAAGAGAACAATGGAGAAATATGAGACCCTGGGAGACAGAGTTTGTGTTTGTGTGTGAGAAAGAGATATTGATGAGGAAGAGTCGTAGGTTCTCATATCTAAGGAGCGAAAGACATCTCTATATGATGGGTGTGCGAGTGGCACACATGGGAATAGTAGAGAGAAATGAGACCCCGGGAAACAAAGTTTTGTGTTTGTGTGAGAGAAAGAGATTCCACATGGAGAATCATAGTTAGAGACACATAGCAGGGAGCGAGATATACTTAGAGAGAGATAGAGTGATGAAGGTCGAGGGAGAGAGTACCGTCAGTGTGTTACGAAGATAAAAGATCATTGTCGACATACAGGTAGCACGAGAGATACCTGAGAGACGATGAACGCGTATTGGTCCATAGAGATAGTCCTATATAAGCATGAGTGATAGCTATATGAGACAAATATTTGGATTAAAGGGGATTCAAATATTTAAACTGGAGATCACGACATCGATAATATCATAACGCAAATTGGTGTATCAAACATGCATATTCATTTGAATTTGGGCACACGTGTAATGTTATATAGTTTATCAATATTGGTGATCCATAGATTCTTCAATTACAAACAATGCATGGTTTATATGCAATTAATGTCTAAACGGGATTACACTATATGTTGCGTGTGTGAAACACATTATACATGTTTGAGAAGTAAAAAAACCCGCATGAAACACACGTTAATTGGAGACAGTTAGCGAGGAATGCATACATTGGATTTCAACATAAAGTGGTTTCAAATATTTGAAAATCCAAATTGATGGATACAACCTTATGAATCTGAGATCATGCCATTTGTAAACCATATTTATGTATAAATGGTGTTGTGCTTTTGAAAGTATATATAAAACAATGATGTATATAGAATGTAATTCCAATTGAAAATGGATCCCGCCCGAAAAAATAGAATACAAACGGGATTCGAATTGAGTTGGCACGGTAAACGTGCACTCTACAAAATTTGAACGAAGCGGGGAAAGTCGCAGTAACCGCCCGGAATCAAAATCTGCGAGATGGAAATCACTGCTGCCTATCCCTGCCACGCAAAGCCTATATGCTGGATTTCTATAGGTTTCTATAGGGGTAGGTTTGTAATTTCACCCAAAGGTGACGTAACCGCCTTTCACCCGGATTCATACACGGTGGGCACCAAAACACAGTGTGTCCTCGGCCGAAATCAACTCCCTCCCCGATTCATATTCATACACGGTGGGCGCCAAAAACAAACTCTCGTCGGCAGATATTCGGTGTATGCGAGATTACCGTTCTATCCCCGACCGACTAGTGTTGCTGTGGTGTAGTAGAAATTTTAAACAGGGGCTAAGTTTGTAAATTTCCTCGCATTTGAGACAAGCGCGCCCTGAATACATGGTTCCCCCTTCCTCTCTACCTCCCTTTTCCCCATTTGTACTCCGTGGGCGCCAAAACACCCTCTCCACCCCACCCTCCTCCGTCCGCCGCCGTCCGCCACCCCATCCACTGCCGTCCTCCTCCACCATGCCGGAGCTGATACCCCGACGCCGCCGTCCATTACAAGAGATCGACCTCTCTCATCCACGGCTTCGGACCGGGATCCTTGCATCCCGTCCTCTCGCTTCATCCCTGTCGTTGTCCACCTTGTCAGCGCTGCTCCTACAACCGTCTCGTCCACCGCGCCCCGCCGCCACTGTCTACCCTCCTAGATCTGCTTCCACACCGCCGATAGCCATCGCTACCGCAACACCGTCAAATTCTCAGCAGATGCCTACACAGCGACACACCAAAGGCGGTACTCTTTTGTATCTGCTCAACTTATTTATCGCAACAAGAAAATAGATCGCCACTGCTTTACTCTGATTTCTTGTCTTGGTTGCGAAGTTGCCTTTGTCCGGTTTGCACCTTCAGATCCGCCATGGCACGCTCAACACCATACTCGCAATGCTTATGGTTTTCCCCTTTTATATTCCACACTAGTTAAATCATAGTGGACTAAATTTCAAAATTGGGTCAGCCGATTTTTCAGAGCTCGCCGGAGTTCGCCGGTGCGATCGAAGGGGCTCGGGTGGTTGTGGGGCCTCGTCAAACAAAGAAAACACGGGTGGGGGTTGGGATGAGGGTGGGGGTGGCGGAGGAACACAAGCGGTGGGGGCCAGTGGTCCGGCCGGCGGCTCGTGCGGTGTTCTGTATGGGAAGAATCAGAGACAAGGAAGGAGAAGGGTTAGGAGACGTAGGATCTTCATCCAACCGCCTGAAATGGTCGAGAGACAGCTAGGAGTTGCATTCTTAATGCGCTCTGGTTCATCATGTGTGGGCACTGCGCAACCAACATTTTATTATCCAAAATCTGCTTGCTCTTCTTTACCATGTTCCTCTTCCGTTCTTCTTTAATATGTACTCTCTCCATTCCTAAATACAAGTCTTTGTATAGATTCCACCATGGACTACATATGGAGCAAAATGAGTGAATCTACACTCTAAAATGTACCTGGATACATCTGTATGTGATCCATAGTGGAAATCTCTACCAAGACTTATATTTTGGAACGGAGGGAGTATGATAGTAGTACAGTATGTTCCTTGTACTGAAGATGAGCAGGAACATTTGTAGTGTAGAGGTCTATACGGTCGGTTGTGATGGACACTTTGAGCCTCTTTGATTCGTAGGATCTTGTAAACATAGGAATAGGATTTGTAGTGGCCTGCCCACTTGAATCCTATAAGAATAGCGAGGAAATGCGGGGAGCTGTGTCGCCTTTGAGAGTTACATTGATATTAACAGTACCGCACCTTCACTTGAAGAGAGCTGGTATCCGAAGCCTTTCTAGCCGTACCGGCAATACTAGCACATATATTCCAGCAAGTTCCACTTTGCTGATTTTACTCTGATGCTTAAGGTTTTCCCGTTATATCTACACTATGATCTATGTAGCTGCTTTGTGTCACACTAGCAGCAGTCCACTCTTGAAGCTAAACACTGCAATGACTTACAAAATTGGCACCAAGGCATTGAGTGCCATTCTGGATGCAATGAAACTCATACGCTCCCCACCTATTGATTCTTGTTCAGAATATCATCCTAATGACTATTCTAACCTCGAGGAGTCAAAGGCAGATGGCCTGTCCTGTTCACCCATCAAGGTGCCTGTTCTAATTTGGCAATGTTTTATTGATTGCGGGTATCTTGCATATGTTGTCTTGCTTTTCTTCTACTTTGTTGCACCGCCATCTGCTTAGTTTACTAATCATATATGTCGAGATGCCATGCCCATCCATTATCAATACATATTCCATCTGTCATCATACCATGTTTTTTCACTCAAATGCTGTTCTTGTGCATCAGACATCAAAAAAGAAGAGGGTGATTGCCGAACCTGAAGGAGCACCAGCAAAGTCCTTGGAAAACGTGGTGGTGCCGGAGAAATCAGACATCACCCCACTTATATTGGCTGTACAACCAGTGACACAAAACGTAGGACCGACCCCAACAGACTGTACCCATACTTCACTAGCCACACCACTAGCCCCACCACACAGGACCTGCACTCCAGCAAAAGGTATACCGATTTCATTTGCCATAGCACTAGCTGTACCATAGAAAAATCCCACTCCTGCAAAAAGTACAACAAGTCCACTGGCTGAAGACCCATCCCAACTGCAGAGACGACCAATTCCTGCAGATTGGAACCCCATTCCATTTATTCCCAGTTTAAAAGACAATGCTTTCAATGTTGTTAGGGACTACGTGCATATATTCCCATCATGGGAAGATTATTGTGAAGACAAACACCATTTTCACATCTTCCTGTCCAACTTACGTGTAAGTGCTATTATTCATGGTTATTATTTTCCTGTTTTCTACTGATTGAACACATGAATGATTTACATTACATTGTTGTAACTAGGCGAGGGTCAATCTGGATAGTCATGACGAGCAAAGCTTGCTTGTGCTTTTCAAGGAAGCATTGCAGCAGTATTGGTGTTACCTTAGGAAATCACACTTTGATGACAAGTCTATAAACGAATTCCTGGTGAAGTCTCCTGTGCTAAATTTAGAAGACATTGAATGGAAAAACCTTGTTATGCACTGGTCTTGTTCCTAGGATGAGGTACTGTCTATGAAATCACCTGACAATTTGAACTTCTACTTTTCCGCATGTTCCTTACGGATCTTTTTTGCAGAAAATCTGCTCGAAGAAGAATTCCGGTTTGACAAGAACGACATGATATCTCAACTATGCTTCCCGCTGCTTTGCTCTTGTTAGTACCTATTGTCCTGTATCACTGTACTTGCATACATACCTGGTTCATTATGTGACAACAGTATGCATGATAGCTTGCTTATCAATTGTACGCTCCAAATTATCTGATCTATATGAATGGTTACATTAGTGTAGAATATATCCAATGCCATTGTTCTTGTAAGTACATGTTGTCCTTTATCAGTGTACTTATAATGACAGGTAGTTGTTCATGTACCATCACTCTGCAGCTTATTTTCCTTTGCCCTCCATTTTCTACACATTAGATCTATATTTACTCTTACCATAAGATTGGTACTGAAGAAGTTTAGCTCTGCATTGCTCTTGGCTGTACCTTTTGCCTGTATCGCTGCACTTACATTTATAGCTACTTGGTTATGTAGCATTACTCTTCATCTTATCTTAAATATTCTCCATTTTTTCGTATATTATCACATCTATATTTCTTCTTAACAAAATGTAGAATAAAGTCAATGCTTTTGAAGAAGATTCTGTGGTAAACTTCTTGAATTGCCCCCCCATCAGCATGGAGAAGGCCTTTATAGAGCATGTCTTCACCAATAATGTAAGTTTGTCCATCTCAAGCCTTCAAACTTTGTTGTATATATTTGGTTAGGCATGACTGCAATAGCTGTTTATTTTTGGTGTTTGCATCAAATTGCTTGTTTAAAGTTTATTATACGTAGTTCATAAACAAAAGTTCGTCCTTTCTCAATTTAAGTTTTCAGTTGTACAACCAAGTTCCTTCTTCATACCATGTAAATTAAACTATACAGAGCAAGTGATCTTCTTTTGCACTGCATGTATGCTTCTGTTCTTCATCTGTAATCCAGTGGTGTGGTGAACCTACCCACTACAGCACAGTGTCATATTCTGCAATGTCTTAACTATGAAAAATTTCATATCATTCTACTATTATTTAAACCGTCTCTTTTATTTGCCAATCTGAAATGGTATAAATTGACAGCACACTAACCTTTGATACTTATGAGTTCTTGATCTGTAATCCAGTGGTGTCGTGAAGCTGTCAACTCCTTCACAATGTCATTTCCTGCCATGTATTGACCCGAACGATACCATATTGTGTTAATGCAAATTTAAATTGTGTCACTTTATTCGTTAGTAAGAAATGTGATGAATTGTCAGCACTGATACTTTTATGTGCAAAACCTGTCATCTGTCTGCTTGTTTATCTTTTAGAGCAAGCAAGATATAAGTGTTGAACAAGCGCAGTCTCATCATCTTGCTCAGCTGCTTGCGCTGCAGCTCCCCAGCAGGGCTAACCTTTCTTGAACTCTATTGAAGTGCTGTCGGTTTTGTATATTATTTTGTCGGCGTGTTTATTTGCACCGGTGGCGATCTTTGATGCCCAGTGTATGTAATATGTTGTCTGCTTGTGCTTTATTATCATAGTGGCGAACTTTGATGCCTAGTGGATGTAATATGTCGTAATTTCTTTATTGTATAGTATAGGTTTTTTCTTAATCATGATGCTGCAGTTATTTTACTATATATATATCCTGTCTTCTAGTAAACCGGCCAAACCGTAAAATTACGGTACATAATCGGGTCGTCATGCAATCATGATGTAGGTTGGGCCTGAAACGTGCCGATCAGCTCAAGGGCCAGTAGCAGCCCGAAATGAACCCCGGCCCATGATTGTGTGAATCAAATCACGGGCTTTTAACAGGCCGAAAAATTGTCTCGGTCCTGTTTGGCCCAATCAGATATCGGCTGCGAGAAGGCCGGATGCAAACCGGGCCGTAGTTAGGCCCAACTATATGACGGGCTTTTAACAGGCTGAAATTAATATAGGGCCGAAATGTTAAACGGGCCCTTAACAGGCCAAAACTAATATCAGGCCGAATTACTAAGTGGGCCTTTAGCAAGTGGGCCCAAAAGCATAGTGTCCAGTTGACGGGCCAAATCTGATATGGGCCATAATTAGGCCCAAAACCTCTTAAAGGGCCGGACCTGATATGGGCCGTAATTTGGCCCAGAACGTGGTAGGCTTTTAACGGGCCAGATGTCATATGGGCCACTATTAGGCCCGGAGCGTGGCAGGCCATTAATAGATCGTATCAAATATGGGTCGGCATCTGGCCCAAAACATGGCAGCCAGTTAACGGCCGGCCTACTAGGGTCCTCAAAATCTTGTGGGCCTATAGCTGGGCCGGCCCATTAATGTCGGCGAAATCTTGTGGGCCTTTAGCTGGGCCGACCCATTATGATCCGCACGAATTTTGTGGGCCTTTAACTGGGCCGGCCTATTATGGCACACAAAAATCTTGTGGGCCTGCACCTGGGCCGGCCCATTATGGCCCGCGAAATCTTGTGGGCCTTTAGCTGGGCCAGCCCATTATGGTCCGCAAAATCTCATGGGCCTTTAGCTAGGCCGGCCCATTATGGTCCGCAAAATCTTGTGGGCCTTTAGTTGGGTTGGCCCATTTAAACTTGTTGGGCCGTGCCACGTGTCTACGTATCATAGGCTCCTTCTGTCCAGTGAGTGGATGACATCTGTCCCGACGATGAGCCGACACATGTTTCCTCTAGCCAATGATGATTTTACACGTGGAAAATCCCCATTGGTCGGGGCTGTTAACGGGTAATCGGATCCAAAACCCGACCCTATAGCTTAACGGCGTTCCGTTATGGTGGATGCCACGTGTCGGTCACCCTTGATGATAACACTTGTGACGCGCGATTTATCGTCATGGAAGTGGACACTTCCGTGATGATAATTTTGGTAATGTCATGGAACACTTCTACGACAGCACAGGTATGACTATCTTGATTCTGCCATAAATTTGTCATGTATGTACATGCATGACAAAAAAGCGACCTACTGTGACAAACACGTATCATCACGGAAGTGTCTTTTTTTGTAGTGGATGATACCGACTGGGACTAGAGCTGAGGAAGGACTACATCATCATCCACATTGTCTTCGTGACCAATGTCTTTAGCTGCGTCGGGGTCAACAGCTGGAACTTCCTCACTTTCTGGAGCCTCTATGGAAGTAGGCTCATGGATCACTAGGCGATGTTCTTGGTTGTTGGAGGCAGGGAGAGCAACAGAAATGGGTTCCACATTGAGGGGCTCTGGGGCCTCAACACGCTCTTTCTTTGAAGACTTTGAAACCTTGGTATTCAATTTCTTCTTGGAGGGAGCACCATCAGAAGTGTCTTTGTGCTTCCGCTTCCTGGCTTCAGCTTCAGCTGCCCTTGTTTTCTTTAGCTCTGAAGCTGCTGAGGTGACCTTTGGCTTTGAGCCAGTCATGCTGGCAGGGAAGACTATGCTTGGTCGTTCCTGCCTTTGTGTTTCAGGTTGGGCTTCAGCAGACTTCTTCTTTTGCTTGGAAGCCATCTTGGGGTCGATGCCAGGATGCCCAAGAGCCTTTCGCTTCTCAGCTTCATTATGTGCTTGACCACATTTCTGTGCATAATACTTCATGCGCTCGTGTGAGCTTTTGGCTTCTTCATGCTTCTTGTCGAAGTCAGCCTTGAGATCATGCATCATCCGCTTGAAGATTTTCACATCAACCATGCTGAGCTTGGCCATGTTCTTCTTGAAGTATGCCTTCTAATGATCAATCTTGTTCTTGAGCTCGACGTTTTCTGAGCCAAGGCCAACTCATTAGCAATGGCTCCGTGAAATGTGACGCTTATGTCCACGAGCAGCTGAAGATCATCAATAATGATGCTCTAGTCATCAAATCGTTCATCGATGAAGTTGTTCAATATGTCAACATCAAAGAGGGGCAGATCATTGAAGATCTCCGCCTCTTGCTTGCTCAACATCTCAAGAGATTCATCACCAAGATCTTCATCGCTGTACAGATCAATGGTGTCTTCCTCGTTGCGCAAAACAGCAGCAGGAGTCAGTTCATGCCCAGAACTCTTCATGGGCTTCTTCGTCTTCTTAGTCCTCTTGGAGACACGAGACAGATCTTCAGACTACACACTGGGTTCAGGAGGTGCAGTCTTCAGTGGATTCACAATCGAAGCTTTTGGTGTGGTAGAGGGCTTTGAAGCTTTTGACTTATTTTTCTTCTGCTTCAGTGGAGCTGGCGTATCTTAAGAGTCTGCGTCTTCAGCAGAGTGTTCCACCATGGCCCTCTGAGCAGCAATGTGAGAGAGGAGCCCATCAAAGCTGTTGAAAGGGCCGATGACATTGGGATTAGCTTCATGTGTGCCATCCAGCCTTGGAGAAGATGGACCAGGGTTGAAGTTGAGTCCAAGATCCCTTTTGTTCTTCCCAACTGACTCTTTTGCAAACTGATAGTTGCGCTTGAAGAGGTTGTCTTCACGACACCATAACACGCATGATGGGTCGGGATTCTCAGGCTTCGGTCCTCGGACCATGCACGGATAGAAACCTTGAGCAATAGCTTCAGGCTTCAACTTTGGCTGCAGATTCTTATACAGAATATCGCCCCACGGGCGCTTGATGGCATTCTTCTCAGCATATTCAGCAGTGACGAAGTTATACTTGAACCATTGTTCTGCCCAATATCTTCAAATCCATTGGATTCGGGTCTTGCGCTGATTGTAGTTCTCCTCAGGATCAGTCTTGTACAATTCATGCAGATCCGGATGCAGATCTACAACAGTATTGCCACAGCGCTGCCTGCCACCCTTCCTTGCTGGTTTTTTAGTGGCCATGATATTCAGAAAATTGGCTTCCGAACGGTGAAAGGCTTCCGTTTACTTGTCAGGCAAGAACTGGCTTCAGGGGAGTGAATATGATGTTGTAAGAACTCTACAAATGAATACAGACTATGAGAACCAAGGGATTCTCCCACAAACATGTACCTGTGACAGCATCAGAGATGCGAGGGAAGGGGAAGAGGTCATATGCATTCTCAGAAGATTTTGAAGCTAAATCAGTTTGAAGACATTGACCTCATAGTGCGAAGACATTCGCTTATTTGAAGTGAGTTGGTTCCAGATTTGTACGAATCCAAGAATAAGTACAAGTGAGGAATCTAACTAGTTATGAAGCATAAGTGAATACCCTTAGCTTGATATGAGACGCAGAAAGAGACAGATCTAGATTTGGAAGTGTAGAAACCACTTTTGGTTGAAGTGGATGGATTTGACGGATTTAAAAGACAGTAAAAAGTAAGATTTAATTACGACTGACGAACTGCTAGACGAGGCAGAAGAGGAAGCTGAGCTGTCCAATCTCCCGTGCCCTAACTTGGCGGTGGAAGACACCTACGACAGCGGTGGAGAAGACGAGGTCCGCGACCGGCATGAGGACAGCGTCGAAGATGTCGGAGGCGCTAGGGTTTGAGCGAGATGGAGAGGTGGAAGAAAAGATAATGACCGCGCGGAGTGGATATTTACAAGTTAAAGGGCAGCACAACGCAATTATGCAGGTGCCCCTAGCGGTTGACATCTGATGGATACGTGGCATGCATGCAACTTATTGGAAGTTATTCCATGTTCCCATGCACGCCTAGATTGTCGGGTGGTCGTTCCGGCTTCTCCGGTATTCAGGCAAAAGAGATATGGCATTGAAAGCAGGTTTAAGTGTGTGTCTCTGTGTCTTCAGCTGACAAGGATGTAGTGAAGATATTTGACGGGTTTCAACAGAATGCATATGTCTAGACAGATAGAATTTGAGGAAGAAGCACAGAAGGGGTTAGGGTCCGATCACATTCACTTAGTTCAGAAAATTGCAAGTTTGAAGACATACATATATATATATATATATCATTATAAGACCAAATCAACATTTTGAAGATAAACCTCGAAGTTAAATAAATGTTGAAGACAAACCAAGTGCGAAGATAATGCAATCATGACGCCAAAAAAAACATCAAGAAAGTTTTGGTGGTGGCGTTACCCACCGTATAGGAAGTATTAGACCCAGACACGGCGCACAATTATCGTGGCGCTCCAAAGTCAAATTCCATGTTAATGTATTCACACTTAGAGTGCATGTCTTCATTGATTGAAGATATACGTTACTTTGTGTGTTGCACATCTAAGTCATCAACATTCATAAACGTTAGGATGTGTGTCCAATTACAGGACATTTGAGGATTCTAAGATATTTAGCTCACACCGCAACTTGCAAAACCTTTTCTCATCCAAGGGCTTTGTGAAGTTATCTGCCCAATTGCTCTTTAGTGTTGACATGAATGATATCAATATCTTCCTTCATGACATGATCTCTAAGAAAGTGATGACGGATCTGAATGTGCTTTGTCTTCGAGTGTTGAACTAGGTTGTTGGCAATATAGATAGCGCTTTCATTGTCGCAGTAGAGTGGCACATGCTTCAGGTGGATGCCATAGTCCTTGAGAGTTTGCTTCATCCATAGAAGCTGAGCGTAGCAAGACCCAACAGCAATGTATTCAGATTCAGTAGTGGAGAGGGATACATAGTTATGCTTCTTTGAAGACCACTAGACAAGAGATCCTCCAAGAAGGTGACATGTGCCTGATGTGGACTTGCGATCAACCTTGTCACCAACATAATCAGCATCTAAGAATCCAACTAGATCAAACTCTGAGCCCTTTGGATACCATAATCCTAGTGTTGGGGTGTAAGCCAAATATCGAAGAATTCGCTTCAAAGCTAAGTGATGCGATTCCTTTGGTGCCACTTGGAATCAGGCACACATGCAAACACTGTCGGTGTCCTGGGAACGGGGGTCCCCAGACTTGCCTGCCTGCGGCCCATGGCGTGGCTGAGCCTGCAAGCCGCACGGCCCAACTTCACTAGCAAGGCACCCAAGACCCTTGCGTGGGGCCAAGCCTCGCGAGGCGGACGACGCAAGACCTCCTCTGGAGCAGCCTAGTCAGGCACGCTCACGAGGAGCAGAGATATCAAGGCGAGGTGAACCTCGTGAGGCTCTCGTGACGTGAGCCGTGACGCACAGCACTAGGCGGGCGCCAGCACGCGCAGCGTCCTTGTTTCCTCTTTGGTGCTAAGGAGGCAGGCCCAGGCGAGGAGTACCGAGGCAGCAGGCAAAGTTTTCCATTTCAGTGCAACAAGACCAGGACCAGAAGAACGGCAAGATGGAGGTCACGGCGTCATCACCAGAGCTTTGCGCAGGCGAAGACTACTTTTGCCCAGATAGCTTCTACTGGTTGTCCCCCTTCAAATTGCCGCCGTTGTTGGCTCCCTTCCCGCTCAATATTTGGGAAGAGGACCAGGGCCTCTATAAATAGGACTAGCCACCACCGTAGTAGAGGGGACCAAGGAGAGATCAAGTCCAGGGACACACGCAAGTCCACAAGCACAAGAACACCTCAACTTCAGGAGGCTGTTCTTCCCCTGTAATTGTTCATCATCAGCCCTAGAGGCAATCCACCACCACCACACTGGAGTAGGGTATTACACCACAACGGTGGCCCAAACCAGTATAAATCTCGTGTCTTTCCATGTTGCGAGTTCGTCGAGTTCGTCCGCGAGATCTTAGCAAGCTAGGGCATAGATCGGTATGAGGGAAAGACTTCGCGCGCATCCTAGTGTTTGAACCTAAAGGGTTTGCCGGAACCCCACACCGACATTTGGCCCGCCAGGTAGGGGTGCGCCGGAGCTTCTTTTCCACCAACCAACTCGCCGACGCTCCACCGCCGCGATGTCTGGCGACCCAAGGGCCAGCTCCGACCACTGGGCATCCTGGCCAGCCTGGGCAGCGTTGCCTGCCCATGAAGATCTCAACCCCATGCTCCAGACGGCACGAGCGCCACCCAATCCTGTGGGGCGCGGGCGACGCGGCGGGGCATCGGCTACCCTCACTCCGCGGCAAGTACGAGCCGCTGCCAAAGCAGCAAGCCACGCCGCAGTGACGGCGCTGCACTCATGACGGGAGCAAGCAAACATGCGGGCAGCACTCACCGTGGCAATGGAGCTGCTGCGGTGTGGGCTGATGGAAAGCGGCTGGGACACACTGCTGGAACGCGTCGCCGAGCAGCTGGACGCGGCGGCCTCGGGAGCCCTGCCCTTCTGCCATCAGCTTCCTCCTCATGCCGCTGCAGGGCCACACGGTGGGCTTCACCACAACCGTGCACCGTCGGCTATGCCCGGGGGCTTCGTCAACGTCAGCACGGCTAGTGGCATAGGGGGCTCCGCTGCCCCCATGCCGCCCGCGAGAGCGCGGGTGCAAGCGTCGCACCCCATGGTACGGGCCGGGTGCCACGCTACCATCCTCAGGACACCGCCCTGGGCCGAGCAACATGGAGCGTGGGGCACTACAGCGAGGTGTTCGGGGTGACGGCCCCGGAAGCCTACGTGCCCCGCATGATGGACAAGGAGTACACACCGGAGGACGGCCCGGGCTCGTTCATTGGAGAAGATTGGGAAGAAGGAGCGCTAGGAGTCGAAGCCTTCCAGGAGCTGCCGGGGACCACCACGACCGCGTGCGCGATGACCACTACAGGGTACCCCTAATCCCTCAGGAGCAAGCTTACGCTAACCATGAGTCGCAGGAGGAGCAAGTCACCGTGGCGGCAGGCGGCCCTAGCTCGACAGCCCCCCTGGCAACGGGAGGATCGCGTTGGGGGCTGCAGGAGAGGGGTCGAGAGCCAGGCCCCTCCCCAAGGCGCGCGAAACCAGGGGACACCCGGAGGTAGGCCCTCTGCCAGGGTGGCTTCGACAACCCTTCCCCTGGCAGAGGACCCGTGGTCGCCGAGGGAACCGCTGGTGTCCCCTTTCCCTCCTTTGTGTCGTCCTGGTGACCGGTCGGCTCAAAGGAGGTTGAGGGTGGCGCAAGGCGGGGCCCTCGTCTGGAAATATGAAGCAAGGCCGGTACCTGCAAAGAAGGCCCAGTGCCTGTGAAGCTCGCCGCCCATGACACTCTCACGTAATAATAAGTTGGGGTTGTACACGCCCCGGAGTCTCAGGAGCGCCGGCCTCAGGCCCTGGGGCTCCCTCCCATGCCTAGTGGCAGCACTTAGCTCCGCGCTGGTGAGAAGACTTGAAGACCCGAAGACTAGACTAGGTGCCGGAGGCGGCATTTTGCTTTGGATCTCTCTTTCTATGGCTTTGCTTTCTGTAACTAGATTTTAGTTGAAGCTGCATTTTTATCGACGCGCGCGGGGGGTGCCTTTTCTCGCTCGAGCCATTTCTTGCCTTCTGGATCTCGTTTGGTTCGGGACTCGTGTCCATCGCCTTTCCCTCACAAGCTCCTCGCGAGCCGGACCGCGCAAAGTGCACGCTCGTCAAAGCACACGCCAGCGCTGCAGCTGGCGCTCACCTCCTAAGGGCCCCCCTCGAACGGGGCGATAAGCTCCTCCGCAGGATTCTTAGAAGCTCGTCGCTTCACGACCCAGCCCAAAGCTGGTGCTGGCTTAGGTACACCATGACGGAAAGCTCGCCCCCGGCTTCTCGAGTTCATGAGGACACATACCTACATCTCATAGGAAAACAAAAACTGCAACTTGCTTACATGAGGGGCTCCCCCTCTCAAAATGCTCTTACAAGTCTTCCAAGGGCCACGCCCGAGTTTTGCATGCAGGATGAAACAACAGGAGAACACATGATCAGCCAGAAATGTCGCTCGCTACATCACCCGCAGACGCGTCGCTCGCATCGTCATCGTCTTCATCAGAATCGTCGCCGCCATCGGCAACGCCCCCGCCGCCGTCGTTAACCACATCGCCTTCGTCTGTGACGACCACCACCGCGTCATCCTCCGAGGGGAAGGCCCTGACCAACGCATCCATGTTGTCCTCTATGCAACGCGCCAGGTCACCCCGGATGGCCATGGTACAGGGGCAATGGCGGCGTCAAAATTGAAGTTGGGGTCGTCATTCAGGAGGTGGCTGTAGACGCGGGAGAAGGCTCACTAAAGCAGGCCACGACCCCTCTCCTCCACAAGCTGGCAAGCTCTGGTAGATCGAGCCTCCAGACGCGTCACCACCTCGGTAAAGAAGGTTAGATGGCTGGCGTAATCATTCGAGTGAGGGGCCGCCGCATTCTCGTCGCAGATATAACCCAGGGCGGTGTTGGCCCTGTTTCGGAGGTCTTGAAGCATAGGAGCGTGCTTGCGCTCCAGCGTCAGGCGATGGAGCACTTCCTCCCTGTTTTGCCGAGCGACGGCCTTGGCATCATCAACTCATCTCCGGAGAGAAGACAACTCGGCACGGGCGCAGGCCAAGTCCGTCTGCGCCATAACCAGGGCGGCGGCTATGGCCTCTGCATGCCTCTCGGCCTCATCCCACCTAGGCATGAGGGCAGCGGCCCTGCCTGCATCCTCCAGACCTGCGAGCTTCAGCTTCAAGTCGTACCCGCTCTCCAGATCTGCGCGAACCTCATCCACTCGGTGAGTGATCTCCTCCTCGACTCTGGCCTCGTAGGCCCCAACGGTGTCTTCTGCTTGGGCAACTTGGCGCTCCCTTGTCTCCAATTGCTCGAGGTCGAGGCTGCGTTCCACGGCTTCCAGGGCCAGCGCCTTCGCACGTTTCCGAACCTCCTCCTCCTCTGCGGGCGTCCCCCTCATCAATGCAAGGGCGGCCCCGCGCGCCTCAACCTGCTACTCAAGGGACGCGCTCCAGGACTGGAGCTCCCAGGCGCGCTCCTCCGCAGCCTCGCGGCGGCGATCGGCCTCACGAGCTTCTTCCAAAGCTCGCGAGCAGGCATCATTGGCAATCTTGAGGGATGCCTCGGCCTTTGCGTTCTCAAGGTCACACTGATAGCGACCAAGGTTGATGGCCACTCGCACCTTGCGCTGCTCCTCCACCAACTGAAGGCCTTCAGCCTCAAGACGCGAGTCGACACCAGCAAGCTCTTCACCGGGACGGCTCATCACATCCATCGCCTCCTGGAAGAGCTCGTGACGGACTACGTTGCGCCCGCGCTCAAACTCGAACGCTCGACCTGCCCCATCCTCCACCTCGGGGGCTGCTGGTGGAGCATCAAGTGGCGCACCACCTTCCGGCTGGGGGCTGGGGGCTGGCGCCGTGCCTGTCGTCATCCCATCCTCGCGAGGAGCCCGAGCTGATTGGGACTCGCTGCTTGAAGGGGAACCAAAAATTGAAGTCAACCAACAGCTGGTCATGAACAGAGGAGGAGTCTTGGGCACGCCCGCCAAGCTCCGCGCCAGACCATGGGCTAGGGGTGGCCAAACCATAGACTCAGATCGTCCCGAAGGCAGGGACGCTCCTCCAACCAGCCTTGCTCCAGGGGTGGCAAGCAGGCCGGGAACACTCAAGGTCGATGGGGGAGTTGATGATGCAGGAGGCCGCCTCTCGGAAGGCGCAACAACTTCAGCAGAAGGAACCCTGGAGGACAGGCGTCAGGAAGACCATACGCAAAAAGTCACGGACAAGATACTTACGCGTCAATAGCAATGTACTTCCGTCGCTTCAACGGTCCGAAGATGTTGCTGCCGCTGGGGGATCCCTTCCTCTTGCGGAGCTCCTCGAAGTCCACACAAAGGCGGCCGAAGCGCTGGACGTGACGGCCGGTGCACGGCGGAGCCGAAGAAGAACCAAGAGTGATGGCTTCAGGGGAGCCCGGCTGTGGCGAGCAGCCTAGCTCCTCCTCACTGCGACCTCCCGAGGCCCCAGGAGCCTTAGCCTCAGGAGCCGCATGCCGCATCTCCTCAGCAACCGACGCCTCAGGAGGGGGATCACAGGCCCCCGAGGACGACGCCCCCGGATCACCACTCGGCGTGTGCTCCTCAGCACTTGAGCAGCCGGCCTCCGTCGTCGCTCGCTCCCCTGCACCGTCACCTAGGGCGAGCCCGGCACCGGCGGCGAAGAAGGGGACCACGATGACGGGGTTCTCGCGGGGTCCCACCAAGCCGATTGGGCGCAGACCCCACTCATCAAAGGAAGGCATGTTCACGGCAAATGTGACCTTGTTCTCGCAGCGGTACAACATGCAGCTGTTCCTGGGCATCTCGTCCGGCAAAGGGATGCCTAATAGGACCGCGAGAGGAAGCCCTTCTTCCTGGAACCTCATGTTGTCCTGTCTGGTGAGCAAATCCCACATCGGGCGAGAGTGGCGTGGAAGTGGAGCGACTCGACGCCTGACGAACTCCCACACCACCATGGGCGCGGTCACGCCAAGATCCTTCAACCACCTCAGCATGGCCCAGACGGCGGCGAGACAGGGGCTCACGAGCTTCTGATGACCCCAGGCGGAGTTTGGAATAGCAGGCCCCACCGGAGCTTGGAGCAGAGGGTTAAGCATGCTGGCGTAAACAAACACCCACCGCGTACGAAACTCACTTGTGGATGAAGGGAGCTCGAATTCGATCCCTGCGCCTGCTGTCGCAGCCACGGCCTGGAAGCCCATGCACCCTGAGCTCTGCTAGGGACCGGTGAGATGCAACGAGAAGAATTGGCGGAGGAGTGCCACGGAGGGGGCGATGCCCACCATGGCCTCACACACGAAGGCGAAGATGGAGAGAAGGGTCACAGATTGAGGATTTAGATGGAGCATGTGGATCTGATAGTGCTCGAGCACCGCATTGAAGAAGGCGGAGAAGGGAGGAAGCAGGCCCGCCTAGAGGGCATCGATGAAGATCGGAACTTCGGTGACTGCCCGAGCCATGCTGGTGCGAGACGTGGGCCAAGACGGCATCTCTCCCCACTCATTGAAGCTAGAGGCAAGCATGGGGCGCACCTTGCCCATGGCCTCATCGTTGAGCACCCGAGGCCGGCCGAGCACCGGCTCGAAGGATGGAGGCGCAGTTGGTGAGAACAGAGGCTTCTTCTCCTTTTTGGCATGTTTCGGCGCCATGGCGGTGAAGCGGGCGGAGCATAGGTTGGATTGGGAAGGCGGAGCAGGGCGTCAAGGAAGGAGGGAGATTGGAAGAGCCGGGCGTGGCGAGGGAAGAATAACTGTGCAAGAAGCGGGGCCGCATAGCCAGGCAGATTCAAGGGCAGCGTGGGGAAGCGGAGACGCCTACGTCCAATCAACCGCCACACGTCAACCAAGGCCGCGGCCTTCTGGGGCCCGCGGCGCTCCGTACTTGGCCCTTGGCTTCGCCGTGAAGCCAAGCCCGAGCGCACCTTGGGCCCGGGGGCTACTATCGGCGTCCTGGGAATAGGGGTCCCCAGACTTGCCTGCCTACGGCCCACGTCAAGGCTGAGCCTGCAGGCCGCACGGCCCAACTTCACCAGCAAGGCACCCAAGACCCTCGCAAGGGGCCAAGCCTCGCGAGGCGGACGACGCAAGAACGCTCTCCTGCCCTATTCTTAACAATAAAATCATGTGCCACCATACTTTTATAATCTAAATAAATATGAGGCAGCACTTTTTCCTCCTTCTCAGCATGCCTAATAGGTATGTTAAAATGTGAAGCTAGGTGTGTGGCATAGACGCCTCCAAAGATGGGACCCTTAGTACGGTTCATACTTAACCGTCTAGCCATAATGCCGCCCATACTAAAAGTGTTATCACTGTATAAACCTTGGAGCAAAATAATAATATTAGGGATACTAAGGTTTCTAGAGTTTCCGCAGCCAATTAAGCAACGACTAGCAAATAATGCAAAGTAACGTAAGACAGGGAAATGTATGCTAGTGATTCGTGCATCGGAAACCTTCCTAGTTTCCCCTACAGTGATAGTATTAATAAATCCCTCCACATGATCATGATGTGGTTCTTCTGTCTTGCCCCCAAAAGGGACTAAATAGATCCAACATAAATCATAAAGTGACTTCTCCTTATGCTCATCATATAAATGAAACTCCACCGTAGGTGGTGAGTTCCTAGAATGAAAATGAAAGTTTTGCACAAAGGTATTTGTGAATAAGAGATACTGATCGCACTGGTCATGGAGGAAAGCGGTGAGGCCTGCATTATGAGCCAACTCATGAAACTCTTCATAAATTCCGGCTGCTCTCAAGAATCCTCAGAAGGCCATTCACACGCCCGAACCTCCGTGGTGCGCGGCAAATTATACTTAGGCTTCGGTGCCTTTTCCTCCAAGCTTTGGCTCGATGAGCCCCTCAATAATCTCCTCATCATTTTCTGAAAAATTCTGAAATTTTTAGTAACTTCAAAATAAAAGTAAACCAAACTCAATAATATTGATAGCAACTACTCCTACAAGTGCCTAGGGCCTATATCATGCATCAAAACTACTTTTGACCATATAAATTTGACATGCAAACTCAAGAACAGGGTCACCTAAACAACACAAATTTGCAATGAATAAAGCACTAGAACAAAAACTAATTGGACCAATGGAGGAGTCACATACCAAGGAACAATCTCCCGAAGCAGTTTTGTGAGAGGTGCTTTGAGCAAGGAGATCGAAAATGGCAGCAAAACGAGCTTGGACTCGAGTTTGAGTTGGTTTTTCGTGTTTGGGGGAGGAAGATGAAGTGTGTGGCTGGAAGAATAAGTGGAGGAGGGCCACCGTGGGCCCACGAGGCAGGGGGCGTGCCCTAGGGGGGTGGGCACGCCCTCCACCCTCGTGGCAAGGTGGTTGCCCCCCCTGGTGTGTTCTTTGTTCCATAAATCCTCAAATATTCTATAAAAAATCATATTTAATTTTCAGGGCATTTGGAGAACTTTTATTTTCGAGGTATTTTTATATTGCACGGAAAATCAGATAACAAACAGAAAATTATTTATTTTGTTTTATTTCAACTAAATAACAGAAAGTATAGAGAGGGTACAGAAGGTTGTGCTTCTAGTTTCATCCATCTCATGCTCGTCAAAAGGAATCCACTATCAAGGTTGATCAAGTCTTGTTAACAAACCCATTCCGATTAACATGAAACCGGAGAAATTTCGAATAACACTAGGTTACCTCAACAGGGATATGCACATCCCCAATAATAAGTATATCATATTTCTTCTTGACAGTAGGAAGAGGAAATTCAAAACCTCCAAATATAATCGATGGAATTTTTCCGATAGAATCGATACTATGAACTTGAGGTTGCTTCCTCGGAAAGTGTATCGTATGCTCATTACCATTAACATGAAAAGTGACATTGCCTTTGTTGCAATCAATAACAGCCCCTGCAGTATTAAGAAAAGGTCTTCCAAGAATAATAGACATACTATCCTCCTCGGGTATATCAAGAATAACAAAGTCCATTAAAATAGTAATGTTTGCAACCACAACAGGCACATCCTCACAAATACCGACAGGTATAGCAGTTGATTTATCAACCATTTGCAAAGATATTTCAGTAGGTGTCAACTTATTCAAATCAAGTCTATGATATAAAGAGAGAGGCATAACACTAACACCGGCTCCGAGATCACATAAAGCAGTTTTAACATAGTTTCTTTTAATGGAGCATGGTATAGTAGGTACTCCTGGATCTCCAAGTTTCTTTGGTATTCCACCCTTAAAAGTATAATTAGCAAGCATGGTGGAAATTTTAGCTTCCAGTATCTTTCTTTTATTTGTAATAATATCTTTCATGTACTTAGCATAAGGATTTATTTTGAGTATATCAGTCAATCGCATACGCAAAAATATAGGTCTAATCATTTCAGCAAAGCGCTCAAAATCCTCATCATCCTTTTTCTTGAATAGTTTGAGAGGAAAAGGCATGGGTTTCTGAACCCAAGGTTCTCTTTCTTTACCATGTTTCCTAGAAAAAGTCTTTCTTATCATAATGTTGATTATTTGATTGTGGGTTATCAAGATCTACAACAGATTCAATTTCTACATCATTATCATTACTAGGTTGAGCATTAATATGAACATCATCATTAACATTTTCATTAGGTTCATGTTCATTACTACATTGTGTTTCAGCATCAGACATAGAGATATCATTTGGATTATCAGGTGGTTCAGCAATAGGTTCACTAGAAGTTTGCACAGTTCTATCATTTTTCTTTTTCTTCTTTTTAGAAAAACTAGGTGCATCAATTTTATTTCTCTGAGAATCTTGCTCAATTCTCTTAGGGTGGCCTTCAGGATACAAAGGTTCCTAAGTCATTCTACCAGTTCTAGTAGCCACTTTAACAGCATAATCATTTTCTTACTATTCATCTCATTGAGCAATTATTTTTGAGCTTTAAGTACTTGTTCTACTTGAGTGGTAACCATAGAAGCATGTTTGCTAACAAGTTTAAGTCCTCCTCTAATATTAGCCATATAATCACCCAAGTATTTAATCATATCAGCATCTTGTTTTAATTGTCTACCAAAATAAGCATTGAAGTCTTCTTTCTTAAACATAAAATTATCAAACTCATCCAAGCATTGACTAGCAATTTTAGTAGGAGGGATTTCAGCTTTATCATATCTATAGAGAGAATTTACCTTTACTACCTGTGTCGGGTTATCAGGTCTGGAGGTTATTCAATAAATAAAGGATTAAGATCATATATTTCTTCATCAGGCGGTAACTTAAGACCATGTATTTCTTCAATAGGAGGTAAATTCTTAACATCTTTAGCTTTAATACCTTTTTCTTTCATAGATTTCTTTGCCTCTTGCATATCTTCAGGACTGAGAAATAGAACACCTCTCTTCTTCGGAGTTGGATTAGGAATAGGATCATTAATTGGAGCAGGAGCTGGGTCAGGAGCTAGCTCAAGAGGTGCCCAATTATTTTCATTTGTCAACATATTATTCAATATGATTTCAGCTTCATCTGGTGCTCTTTCCCTCAAAAGAGAACCAGCACAACTATCCAGGTAATCTCTGGAAGCATCGGTTAGTCCATTATAAAAGATATCAAGTATTTTATTTTTCTTAAGAGGATGATCAGGCAAAGCATTAAGTTACTTGAGAAGC
>NC_057797.1:192744517-192750141 GCF_018294505.1 Triticum aestivum
CTCTTCTTTAATTTGCACAAAGTTGTATGTTTCCTTTAAAGCAGCTTGTTTCTTATGAGCAGGGAAACATTTAGCAGAGAAGTAATAAATCATATCATGGGGACTACACACACAACCAGGATCAAGAGAATTAAACCATATCTTAGCATCACCCTTTAATGAGAACGGAAATATTTTAAGGATATAAAAGTAGCGAGATCTCTCATCATTAGTGAACAGGGTGGCTATATCATTTAATTTAGTAAGATGTGCTACAACAGTTTCAGATTCATAACCATGAAAAGGATCAAATTCAACCAAAGTAATTATATCAGGATCAACAGAGAATTCATAATCCTTATCAGCAACACATATAGGTGAAGTAGCAAAAGCAGGGTCATGTCTCATCCTAGCATTTGGAGATTGCTTATTCCATTTAGCTATTAACCTTTTGAGTTCATATCTATCTTTGCATGATAAAATAGCTAAAGAAGCATCTTGATCAAATAAATAACCCTCAGGAATAACAAGTGATTCTTCATCATCACTTTCATCTTCATAATCAGATTCAATATTTTCAATCTCTCTAGCCCTAGCAAGTCGTTCCTCTAGAAAATCACTAAGTGGCATAGTAGTATCAGGCATAGAGGTAGTTTCATAATAAGTATCATGCATAGCAGAAGTAGCATCATCAATAACATGTGACATATCAGAACGAATAGCAGACGCAGGTGTAGGTGTCGCAAGCTTACTCATAACAGAAGGTGAATCAAGTGCAGAGCTAGATGGCAGTTCCTTATCCCCTCGTAGTTGAGGGATAGATCTTAGTTTTTGGATCTCTCAAGTTCTTCATAGTGTCCAGCAGATATAAATCCCAAGTGACTCAAAAATAGAGCTATGCTCCCTGGCAATGGCGCGAGAAATTAGTCTTGATAACCCACAAGTATAGGGGATCGCAACAGCTTTTGAGGGTAGAGTATTCAACCCAAATTTATTGATTCGACACAAGGGGAGCCAAAGAATATTCTCAAGTATTAGCAGCTGAGTTGTCAATTCAACCACACCTGGAAACTTAGTATCTGCAGCAAAGTGTTTAGTAGCAAAGTAATATGACAGTGATGGTAACGGTAACAAAAGAGTAATGAAAGCAATGTAATGTTTTTGGTATTTTGTAGTGATTGTAACAATAGCAACGGGAAAGTAAATAAGCGTAAACCAGTATATGGATAGCTCGTAGGCATCGGATCAATGATGGATAATTATGCCGGATGCGGTTCATCATGTAATAGTCATAACATAGGGTGACACAGAACTAGCTCCAATCCATCAATGTAATGTAGGCATGTATTCCGAATATAGTCATACGTTCTTATGGAAAAGAACTTGCATGACATCTTTTGTCCTACCCTCCCATGGCAGCGGGGTCCTAACGGGAACTAAGGGATATTAAGGCCTCCTTTTAATAGAGAATCGGAACAAAGCATTAGCACCTAGTGAATACATGAACTCCTCAAACTATGGTCATCACCGGTAAGTATCCCGATTATTGTCACTTCAGGGTTAACGGATCATAACACATAATAGGTGACTATAGACTTGCAAGATAGGATCAAGAACTCTCATATATTGATGAAAACATAATACGTTCGGATCAGAAATCATGGCACTCGGGCCCTAGTGACAAGCATTAAGCATAGCAAAGTCATAGCAACATCAATCTTAGAACATAGTGGATACTAGGGATCAAACCCTACCAAAACTAACTCGGTTACATGGTGAATCTCATCCAACCCATCACCATCCAGCAAGCCTACGATGGAATTACTCACCACGGCGGTGAGCATCATGAAATGGGTGATGGAGGATGGTTGATGATGACGACGGCGATGAATCCCCCTCTCCGGAGCCCCGAACGAACTCCAGATCAGCCCTCCCGAGAGGTTTTAGGGCTTGGCGGCAGCTCCGTATCGTAAAACGCGATGATTTCTTCTCTCCTATTTTTTCTCCCCGAAAGTAGTTATATAGAGTTGGAGTTGGAGTCGGGGGGTCTCCAGGGGGCCCACAAGGTAGGGGGGCGCGCCCTAGGGGGGCGCCCCCACCCTCGTGAGAAGCGTGTGGGCCCCTGTTCTTCATCTTTGGCGAGGATTTTTTATTATTTATTGTAAGATATCCTGTGGAGTTTCAGGTCATTCCGAGAACTTTTGTTTTCTGCACATAAAACAACATCATGGCAATTCTGCTCAAAACAGCGTCAGTCCGGGTTAATTCCATTCAAATCATATAAGTTAGAGTTCAAAACAAGGGCAAAAGTGTTTGGAAAAGTAGATACATTGGAGACGTATCAGAAGGCAAAGGAGACTTGGCGCTCGGGTCATCCTCGACCTCCCGTGGGCTACCCCACGCAGAAGTAGGGAGGCAGAGGCGAGATGCAGAGGAGAGGCGGGGATGGCGGAGCTTGACGCGGATCCATGGCGTCGAGGCGCGGGGGTCGCCGGAGGGAGTGGACCTGGCTGACCCCGTCCTGATCAAGTGGTGGAGCGGCTCGCCAGCGGAAGCTCGAGGTCGGGCGTTCATGGTAGGACTTGGGGCGTTGTTGAAGACTCCGGCGACGGGGATGACGGGAGGCGTCAGATCCGGGTTTGCGGAATCAATTCCCGGTGACAAGGTGGCCTAGCGCAGCGCGGGCTTGGAGATCCGGGCGGCGATGATGAGGCCCAAGGCGGTAGGGGTTGGTTCCCTGGACGCAACAGAGAGAGGGAGTCGAGTGAGAGAGATGAGTTTGAGAAGAAGGGAAGGAAGAAGGATAGGGACGCGATGGGGAGTCCGTCCTGGCCTGCTGGTGGCTGTCGGCAACGGCGCTGGTCGTCGGACGACGGGGCGACGGGGAGGCCAGAGACGAGGCAGGGCACGTGCAGGAGAAAGAGGGGCGCTGTGCTATGGTGGTTGGCTTCGCCGGGGAAAGCGAGGGAGAGGGTGGAGGCTTGGCTGGTGGTTTGGATCGGGAGTAATCCCGAGGTGGGGATATGAGTGTGGCGGCGGGTGAGGGATTGGATGGAAGGAAGGATGGGACAGGATCCCTAATTTCTAGGGTTGCCCATTATATATAGCGGTGGGATTAAGTTTAGGGGCTATTCGGTCCATCGGATTATTATCGGGCGGTCGAGAAAAAATATAGGTTAGGAAGTCTAATTAACAAAATAGAGATGTTTTATAGATGTTTGGGGATGATCCGGACCCGTTGGTGACGACTGCTCGGGTCGGGTCCGGGACAGCTTTCGGACGCGCAGGCAGGGAGGGCCGCGAGATGATGAGAGAGGTTAGATTGGGACTGGCGGTAAGTAGTGGATTGTGTAGACGATCTAGGGAGGAAAGAGAGGGAAAGCCCGGCAACAGTTTTCGGAGACCGAAAACGCCCGGCATTTGACCGGCTATACTGCCGCTATAGTTATCCGTTGGGGCATCAAACGAACTCCGAATGCGATGAAACTTGGCAGGCGGCCTATCTACACTATAACAACACCACATGCCAACTTTCAACCCATTCCGAGAACATTTTTCGGTCACTTATAAAATAATATTTCAGACATGCCGCGGGCGCGTGCGAGTGTGTAGCGACCCGACCCGAATGGGTCAAGTCTCTGTGCTTACGTGTCATCCCTGGATTGGTATGCTGACACACACAGTACTCGAAGGATTTATAACAGAGGTAAATCACATGTATAAAGTAACGTAAATACTATTACCTCAATCCAAATAGCGGAAGCAACAAGGTTGTGGATTCCCATCAACACCAACGGCAAAGTTGAGTGTAGAAATAGTAACCCTAACGTATCACTTACTCGTCGTAAGATAATCCTGCAACATGAGACGTTGCAGCCCGAAACGGGCCAGTACATTGAATGTACTAGCAAATTCACACCATAGAGAATAATGAACAATGGCTATCACTACATGCATATTTGGCTGGTGGAAAAGCTCTATGGTTATAAGGTTTTTGCGTAAAGCCAAATTTTCCCTACTGCAAAGGAATAAATTTATTTAACTATCATGGTGGTTGTTGAACATTGAGAATGGTTGACAGCATTCTCAATCCCAATTAATAATAATTAAAACCCAACAACATTAATTAGAAGTAACATGTTGAGATTCACATAATATTCAAGTACTAGATACTCAAGTTGTCCATAACCGGGGACACGGCTAATCATGATTAGTTTATACACTCTGCAGAGGTTTGCGCACTTTTCCCCACATGACTCGATCGCCTCCGTTTATTTTCTCACACTACACGGTGTTTGAGAAACGGATGACCGAGACATAGTCTTTCAGAAGCGCTAGCACCTTACATGTGGGCTAGACCGTACCACCTACAACCCCTACATCTGCTAGTCCACCCCATAAGAGTTCGCACAACTTAGTCAACTATGCCAGAGCCCATAGTAGCATGTGGCTGCACACGGAAGTTTCTAGCATGAAAGATCTTATGATCCCTTTGAGCCTGGGTGGCGGTCCGAAAAAACAGGCAAGTCCTGATAGACATCAGGTGCCTCAGTCCACCCAGATGTGTGTTAGGTTTCCACCTTAGATAAACCATTAAAATTATCAATCTCATATCTGTCATGGATATCACTCACCCAATCCACGTCTACTAGCATAGCATGACATAATAAGCAAACGTAGAAGTAACTCCCAAAGGTTTCATAGTAATATAGGTAATAGGTACTACCTCATCTACTTCCCATCCCACAATTTAATTAGATCCTAATCATGCAATGTGTGAGGATTGATCTAATGCAATAAAACATGGGTTGTAGAAAAGGTATGATCAAAGTGTGAACTTGCCTGCAAGGTTGATGAAGATGATTCGCACTCAAAATCTCTTGATAGATCTACTCGTCACACTCCGGTCAATCTATCGTAAGCAAGCAATAGTAACCACACAATAAGTACTCATCTAATGCACAGGTAAAACTCGAACGAGAGAACGAACCAGAAGTTCAACTTAAGAACTCCGGTTGCAAAGAAAGAACGAACCGAACAAACGACGGAAAACAAACGGCGGAAGAAAACAATTCGGTTCTAGCAAGTTGAAACTAGGTCAAATTTTACCATAGCAAAAACTTGTTCAAGTTGATTGGACAGAACGGCGGTTTCGAGACGAAACTCCAGGCGCTTGAATCACCTGATTCCGATAAACGGGCGAGAAGATAAACTAGAACGAAGATCGGATCTGAGATCACGATCGCGGAATAAATCCGACGAAAAGAAAGAGACGAATGGTTAAACAAACGGGCGTCGTTAACCAGGAATAATCGGTGATCACGTTCATTGAGACGAACGGTCCGAAAGAAGAACGAAAACTGATCTAGGGTTTTCGGAAAAGAAACCGAAAAAGAAAACAGAAAACTGATCTAGGGTTTCGGAAAAGAAACCGAAACAAAGAATCGGAGAGAAAAACCGGAAAAGAAAACCGGAACAGTTTCTTTTAAAAGAACCGAACCGCGGGGAAGAAAAAGAGGGGCGCGGGGCTACCTCCGGCGAGGCGGGGCGAACGGTGGCGACGACGGCGTGCTAGGGCGGCGGCGGCGGCGCTATAGGGGCGGCGGCGGCGGGTGAGGGGCGCGGGGTGGGGCGTGGCTTGGGGA
>NC_057797.1:192750418-192757400 GCF_018294505.1 Triticum aestivum
GGTTTGGGTTTTTGGTGTGAGGAGAGGGGGGGTCTATGGGGGTATTTATATAGGAGAGGGGAGAGATTACTTGGGGTAGGGGATAAGAAAAAGAGTAGGAATAGGAATAGGAAAACGAAACAAAGGAAAGGGGGGGGGGCTAAAGACTTGGCCAAGGGGCAAGGGAGGGGCGGCCGGCTCCTGGAGTCCCGCTGGGACTCGGTGAGTGAGGCTCCTGGCGCTAGCGCACATGGAGCTGGGGCGGCGGTTGGCCTGGCTCCTTTTTTTTAAACGGTTCTGCGCTCGGAAAAACACAAAAAAGCAACTAAACGAACTCCGAAAAATCTAAAGTAAATTTTCCCCGACTCCTAAAAATGAGTCGAACAAAATGAACTTTTCTCCAGACCTAAAATGCAATTTTCGAAAACGCGCATTTTTCCCTATCCAAATAAAATGCAAATAAACACCGGAAAACAAAATTTGATCTATTTATTAAATCTTCATTTTTCCTATATTTTGGGAAAGTCATATTATTCCCTCTCTCATATTTTGATAACGGAAAGATTATTCAAGATGAAATAAATAAATCAAATGACCCTCTTTCCAAATTCGAGAAAACTCTCAAATATGAAAATAACAAAATCTCCAACTCTCTCCGAAGGTCCTTGAGTTGCGTGAAATTTCTAGGATCGACCAAAATGCAAGAAAATAAGATATGCACGATGATCTAATGTATAACATTCCAAATTGAAAATAAATTCAAAAGAACTTTGAATTTAATTTCTTTGAAACTCCCAACTCATATTTCATATAATTTGAAGAAGTCATTTTATCTTCTCTCGTGAAAATCATTGAGTTGCATAAAGTTTCAGAATTGAAAATATTTTCAAATGAAATTCAAATATTTTCAACAACCTTTTTCATTTAATTTAAATGGAAGAAGTCATATCATCTTCGCTCAAGGGTTTTGTGTTTGAAAAGCATTTGAATTCATGGAGATCAGAAAGAAAATATGAAAATTTGGGAAAGTCCTTTTATTCCCTCTCATTTAGCTTTCAAAAGTTCCGAATTCACTCACTTTCAGACAATCAATCAATCTATCTATTTATTGTAACATTCCAAAATTTAGAATTTTGGGATGTTACAAACCTACCACCCTTAAATGAATCTCGTCCTTGAGATTCGGAGAGGCTAGCAAGAAAAGGTTAGGGTTTGGGGGTCTCCTCAAAATTCATCGATCGTCTCCGGGGTCTGGGGTGCTACCACCCTTAGAAGCATGGTTACGGTTCCATCAAAACTCGTATACTTCATCAATATTCTTGACAGTGTCGGTCTTCTCAGATCCTCGAGAAAATTTCTTCTCTGAGCTCTTCCGGTAGTGGCATAACCTTTTCCTCAATTCTTCTGTCCTTTCCTCTTGGTAAGGTTATTCCGAGATTGGGTCTTCTTAGCTGACGGGTCTGGCGCCATTACTAAACAACTATCGATATCTCATGGTGGTCAACCATTTATGGTTTCTTCTGCAGGAAATGGGTCTGGGTGATCCTCACCGTATAACCTACGGTTGGCAACAACTGCCGTGTACAAGGGAAAAATTCTTATACCATTCTAAGGTTTAACAAGGTTTAATATCATCGTTTCTCTACTATAGGTAAAGTCACTCAGATTTACCATTCCATATAGCAAGGCGAACAATAAGAGTAAGTCGGTATGGTGATCAATCCATCCCGCACCCAAATCATTACCTTGTATACGGTTTAGCGAATCTCGCATTCTAACACTCAGTCATCCTCACAAGCATTGCAGAATTTCTCTTGTCGACGAACCAAGTTCAGAATAATCCATAGATTCTGCAAGCCAAACAACCATCTATCGTTCCTTCACAACTCTCAGGTTTTGCGTTACTCCTATAAGATCGTCTATCGACAAAGGTATATCCTCTTCTAGGGTTTTTCCTTCAGCAAGAGTGTGCTTGCTTCTTGGAAGGTCTTGGGGCCTGTGGGTTATGGCACATCTCATCACTTGCAAACCTTGAACTCTTCATCGGGGCAGCGGATCTCTAATCCAACATCCAACTTCCAGCTTTCCCAGTATACTTAAATCCATCCAATTGTACCGTCTTCCTTCCTTCTATTGGCTCCAAACTAGGACATGTTTACTCAGACTCATCATGGAGTTTCCATTGATCCATATTTCCAACATCATACCTCCTTTATATCCAATGGTAACTCAAACTTGTAGGCCACTTCTCTCATACGCTCCAAAACTCAGTATGGTCCTACAAATCTCGGGGCTAACTTTACCTTAACTCCAATTCGTTTAACTCCTCGCAGAGGGAACACATGAAGACATGCTCTGTCTCCAATTTCATAGACTACCTCCTTGAGTTTTTAAGTCTGCATAACTCTTCTACCTGGACTGAGCTACTTTCAGTCTATCTCGAATCAACTTAACATTCTCTTCCGACTCCTTTGATCACCTTTGGTCCAAACAACTGCCGGTCTCCAACTTCATCCCACATACTCTTGGGGCATCACACATATCGAGGCAAAACTCGTATTCATTTTGTCCGAAATCCATTACAGGGTACTACCACCCTTAAAATGCACAAATCTTCCATAGACCATATTTCTCTTATCCTCAAAAATGGTCAAAATCCTTCTTCATAGAGTAAAAACTCATAAAATCCATATCAGTACCAACACTGCTAACTTTATTGATTCTCAAATTATTACAATCTCCTGTTTTTCCATTACATGTCTCAACTCAACACCTCAATATAAAAGGAAAATGTTCTCACTTCTACTATATTTCTTCTATAACAAACTCAACTATTTACCACAAGTCTCCTTCTCCTTCGGACAATCTCTGGCAAGGTGCCCTGCTTTATTACAACAGAAACATATTACATCTGACAAGTTTCGAGGTTTTCTTGTGATTATATAGCCTCCTTGGGTTCTTGGCTTCCTTTTTGGGCAACTGTGGAGGTAGTGCCCTGACTCCTTGCACCTATAACAAGTGATATGACTTAGGTCCTTCCTGGGCTCCAATCGGTTTCTCTTCCTGGTCTTTTCTATTCCAATCAGAGCTTCTATTTCCTGTGGGTCATACGCTACTTCCTCAATCGGGAATTCTACTAGATCCCCATTCATACAATTCTGGGAGATGTGTCCTTCTTCTCCACATGAATAGCAAGACTTGGTGTAAGGTTTAATTGGTTCTTCTTTGGGTGTGTCCTCCACCTCTTTCTTCATCACAGGTTCTTCTAAACTTTCCATAAGAGCTCCTTTCATTGCTTCTTCCTTCTGCTGGATGGTTCTTTGTACCATGGGGTAAATGTGACACTGAGCAGGATAGTGGGTAGTCCCTTCACACAAGAAACAAGTGATCAGCCTAGTTGGGCATTCTTCAGCTGGGTGACTTCCTTCACAATTGGGGCATTCATCCTTGTGTTCTTTATGGTTGTGTCCGATTTCTCCACAAATCTTGCATGCACAAGGTTTCTTCATGTCTTTTCCATAAGGCTTCAACTTCTGGGACACAAACTGAGACTTTAGCAAAGTCAACTTAAATTCTTTCCAAGTGGTTACTCCTTGCCATCCATTGATGGTTTGGTACATTCTCCACCAAGTAGCAGCACCTCTTTCAAAGCATTGAAGAGCATGCTGGGCCATATCCTTTTCGACTATAGGGTTGTTCTCCATATGATCCTCCATGTTCTGAATCCATCGGTCTGTCTCCAATTGACTCATCGGTCCCAGAAATACAAGCTCATCTCCATTCATCCTCTATTGGTTCCATGGGTTTTGGGGTGAGATAAGAGAGATCAAGAGGGATGCACACAATACAAACAAAAGTTTTGAAAAGACAGATTTTTGTTGTGGCTGTCGAAAAACATCAAACAAATGACAGCTCACAATCATCGCATCTAACGTAGGTATATAACAGGGGTTTGGTCTTCTAAAGGTCAATAAATCTTCAACGTCTCCAAATTCTTCAAACCTTGTTCATGCCTCCAATGGCTTCTTCCGATCGTGTTTGTCCTTCTCAATTTCTTCTGCCAGATCAACTCTGTTAACGCGAAGTCTCTTGTGACATCCTTGAATATTCTGGAATTGCATTCCAAACTTCTAGGTTTCAACATCCTTGGCATGAGCCATGGTCATACTGTCCTTCAGTTCCTGACAAATCTCCGGTATCTCGAGGTTGTAGCTCCTCCATCTTGGCTACTTTCAGCTTTTGGTTCCTGAGTTCTTCACGAAATGCTTCCTTGTCTAATATGCTTTCATGGAGCTCCACCTTAAACATTCTTTATGTACTACTCCAGATCCTAGTGATACACTGGCTAGGGCTAAAACTTCATCTTATGATAGGTGCTCCATCAGCCTTCTTCCATCAAATCCATTCTGATGACATGCATCCTTAACTCAGCACGGTGACAATAGTATTAGCGGGGAATGACATCACGGATAACCATGTTTCTGCTCTTGTCATTTCCATGAGCCATCTCTCCATAGTTGATATCTCCTACATTGGGGTTTCCTTAACAAAACTTCGAGTTCTCAACTCTCCATGTTTCAGTCTTTCTCCGATACACCTTGATCTCGGGTATTGACAACTTCCATAGTCTGCCAAGTTCCATAAGGGTAGCATTCCTAGGTCATACAAATCTGGGGATTCTTCAGAGCCTTCAATTCTCCTAGTCTTCGTAGTCTTCAACCGTTGTAGTTTCCATTATTCAGATGCACGGAAAATACTCTTCATTCCGAATGGTCTCGGTTGTCCGATATCTTGTACATCTTGGAGTGGTCTCATCAGTCGAATCTTTGTGTGGTCAAAAGGGGAAAGGGGTATGGTCTCACTAAAAAGAATTTTTGAATAAGCTCAAAAGAGAAGAGAGGTAAAAGATCTTTTTGAAAGGGAAAGTTGTAGAGAAAAATCTTTGCTATGGGCTTGCCAGTTTCTAGGGTCACGTCCTACAGTCAACATGTGCTCTGATACCATCTTGTAGCGACCCGACCCGAATGGGTCAAATCTCTGTGCTTACGTGTCATCCCTGGATCGGTATGCTGACACACACAGTACTCGAAGGATTTATAACAGAGGTAAATCACATGTATAAAGTAAAGTAAATACTATTACCTCAATCCAAATAGCGGAAGCAACAAGGTTGTGGATTCCCATCAACACCAACGGCAAAGTTGAGTGTAGAAATAGTAACCCTAACGTATCACTTACTCGTCGTAAGATAATCCTGCAACATGAGACGTTGCAGCCCGAAACGGGTCAGTACATTGAATGTACTGGCAAATTCACACCATAGAGAATAATGAACAATGGCTATCACTACATGCATATTTGGCTGGTGGAAAAGCTCTATGGTTATAAGGTTTTTGCGTAAAGCCAATTTTTCTCTACTGCAAAGGAATAAATTTATTTAACTATCATGGTGGTTGTTGAACATTGAGAATGGTTGACAGCATTCTCAATCCCAATTAAAAATAATTAAAACCCAACAACATTAATTAGAAGTAACATGTTGAGATTCACATGATATTCAAGTACTAGATACTCAAGTTGTCCATAACCGGGGACACGGTTAATCATGATTAGTTTATACACTTTGCAGAGGTTTGCGCACTTTTCCCCACATGACTCGATCGCCTCCTTTATTTTCTCGCACTACACGGTGTTTGAGAAATGGATGACCGAGACATAGTCTTTCAGAAGCGCTAGCACCTTACATGTGGGGTAGACCGTACCACCTACAACCCCTACATCTGCTAGTCCACCCCGTAAGAGTTCGCACAACTTAGTCAACTATGCCAGAGCCCATAGTAGCATGTGGCTGCACACGGAAGTTTCTAGCATGAAAGATCTTATGATCCCTTTGAGCCTGGGTGGCGGTCCGAAAAAAAACAGGCAAGTCCTGATAGACATCAGGTGCCTCAATCCACCCAGATGTGTGTTAGGTTGCCACCTTAGATAAACCATTAAAATTATCAATCTGATATCTGTCATGGATATCACTCACCCAATCCACGTCTACTAGCATAGCATGGCATAATAAGCAAACGTAGAAGTAACTCCCAAAGGTTTCATAGTAATATAGGTAATAGGTACTACCTCATCTACTTCCCATCCCACAATTTAATTAGATCCTAATCATGCAATGTGTGAGGATTGATCTAGTGCAATAAAACATGGGTTGTAGAAAAGGTATGATCAAAGTGTGAACTTGCCTGCAAGGTTGATGAAGATGATTCGCACTCAAAATCTCTTGATAGATCTACTCGTCACACTCCGGTCAATCTATCGTAAGCAAGCAATAGTAACCACACAATAAGTACTCATCTAATGCACAGGTAAAACTCGAACAAGAGAACGAACCAGAAGTTCAACTTAAGAACTCCGGTTGCAAAGAAAGAACGAACCGAACAAACGACGGAAAACAAACGGCGGAAGAAAACAATTCGGTTCTAGCAAGTTGAAACTAGGTCAAATTTTACCATAGCAAAAACTTGTTCAAGTTGATTAGACGGAACGGCGGTTTCGAGACGAAACTCCAGGCGCTTGAATCACCTGATTCCGATAAACGGGCGAGAAGATAAACTAGTACGAAGATCGGATCTGAGATCACGATCGCGGAATAAATCCGACGAAAAGAAAGAGACGAACGGTTAAACGAACGGGCGTCGTTAACCGGGAATAATCGGTGATCACGTTCATTGAGACGAACGGTCCGAAAGAAGAACGAAAACCGATCTAGGGTTTTCGGAAAAGAAACCGAAAAAGAAAACAGAAAACCGATCTAGGGTTTCGGAAAAGAAACCGAAATGAAGAATCGGAGAGAAAAACCGGAAAAGAAAACCGGAACAGTTTCTTTTAAAAGAACCGAACCGCGGGGAAGAAAAAGAGGGGCGCGGGGCTACCTCCGGTGAGGCGGGGTGAACGATGGCGACGGCGGCGTGCTAGGGCGGCTGCGGCGGCGCTATAGGGGCGG
>NC_057797.1:192757844-192852556 GCF_018294505.1 Triticum aestivum
AGAGGGGGGGGTCTATGGGGGTATTTATATAGGAGAGGGGAGAGATTACTTGGGGTAGGGGATAAGAAAAAGACTAGGAATAGGAATAGGAAAACGAAACAAAGGAAAGGGGGGGGGCTAAAGACTTGGCCAAGGGGCAAGGGAGGGGCGGCCGGCTCCTGGAGTCCCGCTGGGACTCGGCGAGCGAGGCTCTTGGCGCTAGCGCACAGGGAGCTGGGGCGGCGGCTGGCCTGGGCCTTGGCCCGGCTGGCCTGGCTCCTTTTTTTTAAACGGTTCTACGCGCGGAAAAACACAGAAAAAGCAACTAAACGAACTCCGAAAAATCTAAAGTAAATTTTCGCCGACTCCTAAAAATGATTCGAACAAAATGAAACTTTTCTCCGGACCTAAAATGCAATTTTCGAAAACGCGAATTTTTCCCTATCCAAATAAAATGCAAATAAACACCGGAAAACAAAATTTGATCTATTTATTAAATCTTCATTTTTCCTATATTTTGGGAAAGTCATATTATTCCCTCTCTCATATTTTGATAACGGAAAGATTATTGAAGATAAAATAAATAAATCAAATGACCCTCTTTTCAAATTCGAGAAAACTCTCAAATATGAAAATAACGAAATCTCCAACTCTCTCCGAAGGTCCTTGAGTTGCGTGAAATTTCTAGGATTGACCAAAATGCAAGAAAATAAGATATGCACGATGATCTAATGTATAACATTCCAAATTGAAAATAAATACAAAAGAAATTTGAATTTAATTTCTTTGAAACTCCCAACTCATATTTCATATAATTTGAAGAAGTCATTTTATCTTCTCTCGTGAAAATCATTGAGTTGCATAAAGTTTCAGAATTGAAAATATTTTCAAATGAAATTCAAATATTTTCAACAACCCTTTTCATTTAATTTAAATGGAAGAAGTCATATCATCTTCGCTCAAGGGTTTTGTGTTTGAAAAGCATTTGAATTCATGGAGATCAGAAAGCAAATATGAAAATTTGGGAAAGTCCTTTTATTCCCTCTCATTTAGCTTTCAAAAGTTTCGAATTCACTCACTTTCAGACAATCAATCAAACAATCAATCAATCTATCTATTTATTATAACATTCCAAAATTTAGAATTTTGGGATGTTACAGAGTGTGATTGGGCTCAGAACGGACAACAGAAAGAACTGCGGATGCAAGTTTCAAAACATGATGATGCAATGCACATGATGACATGATGAAATGCAATGCGCAAGCAAATGACATGGCAACGTCGGCGAATAAGTGGAAGACACCTGGCGCAACGGTCTCGGGCCGTCACAAAACTCTCTCTATAGATTTGATGAAGGTGATATTCCTCATAATAAGTCTGCTAGTTAATGCTTGGATAAGTTTGATAACTTTACTATTAAACAAGAAAACTTCAATGCTTATGTTAGTAGAAAATTGAAACGTAATGCTTACATGCTTGACTACTTGGGTGATTACATGAGCAGAACTGTTAGTGATCTTAAGATTATTAGTAAGCATGCTTCCATGGTGACAACTCAAGTATAACAAGTACTTAAGGCACAAGATGATTTAAGATGATTTTCTCAATGAGTTGAATAGTAAGAATGATGATACCGTTGTTAGGGTTATGACTAGAGGTGGTAAAATGAACCAGGAACCTTTGTATCCTGAGCGCCATCCAAAGAGAACTGAGCACGATTCTCAGAGAACTAATACTAATGCACCTACTCCTCCAAGTAATAAAAAGAAAAGGAAAACTGATAGGAGTTTGCATGCTCCTGGTGAACCTATTATAGACACGCCTGAGAATCCCAATGATATTTCTATTTTTGATGCTGAGACACAATCTAGTAATGAGCATGAATCTAATGCTAATGTTAATGATGTTGTTCATGCTGATGCTCAACCTAATAATGATACTGATGTGGAGGTAGAACCTACTATTGAACTTGATAACCCATAATCTAAGAATCAACGTTATGATAAGAGATACTTCATTGCTAGGAAACATGGTAAAGAAAGAGAACCATGGTTTCAGAAACCCATGCCCTTTCCTCCTAAACCATCCAAGAAAAAGAATGATCAGGATTTTGA
Organism: Triticum aestivum; assembly: GCF_018294505.1. Classification (NCBI taxonomy): domain Eukaryota; kingdom Viridiplantae; phylum Streptophyta; class Magnoliopsida; order Poales; family Poaceae; genus Triticum; species Triticum aestivum. The sequence continues at coordinate 192,759,938 of NC_057797.1, forward strand.
GCGCTTTGTGGAAATGCTTAGTCCCGTCTTTCTGCGTATGCATTTGGCTGATATTCTGAAAATTTCTCCTTTGCTAAGTATATGAAGGATTTTGTTAGAAATAAAAGAAAGATACCGAAAGCTAAAATTTCCACCATGCTTGCTAATTACACTTTCAAGGGTGGAAAACCAAAGAAACTAGGAGACCCAAGAATACCAACTATACCATGCTCCATTAAAATAAACTATGTTAAAACTACTTTATGTGATTTGGGAGCTGGTGTTGGTGTTATGTCTTTCTCTTTGTATCGTCGACTTGAATTGAATAAGTTGATACCTACTGAAATCTCTTTGCAAATGGCTGATAAATCAACTGCTAGACCCATTGGTATTTGTGAGGATGTGCCTGTTGTGGTTGCAAATGTTACTATCTTAATGGACTTTGTTATTCTTGATATTCACGAGGACGATAGTATGTCTATCATCCTTGGTAGACCCTTTTTGAATTCAGCAGGGGCTGTTATTTATTGCAACAAAGGCAATGTCACTTTTCATGTTAATGGTAATGAGCGTATCGTACACTTTCTGAAGAAACAACCTCAAGTGAATAGCATCAATTCTATTGGAAAAAAAAATTCAACTATTGCTATTGGAGGTTTTGAATTCCCTCTTCCTTCTGTCAAAAAGAAATATGACATTCTTATTGTTGGGGACATGCATATCCCCGTTGAGGTAACCTAGTGTTATTCCAAAGTTCTCTGGTTTCATGTCATCCGGAAGAAGTTTGTTAATAAGACTTGATCAACGTTGTTAATAGATTCCTTTTGATGGGCATGAGATGGATGAATTTAGAAAGCACAACTTGTGGGAACTACTTTTTACTTTCTGTTATTCAGAATAAATAAAACAAAAAAAAGTATTATTCGTCTGTTTTCTGAATTATCCATGCAATAAAAAATGTCCCAAAAATGAAAGTTCTCCAACTGCCCTGAAAATTTAGTATGATTTTTTATAGAATATTGAAGTTTTTTGGCACCGAGAACACACCAGGGGCTGCACCCATGGACCACAAGGGTGGAGGGTGCACCCTACCCCCTGGGCGCGCCCCCTGCCTTGTGGGTCCCACATTGGTCCCCTCACTTATTCCAGCACCCATCCACTTTGTCTTCCTCCATAAAAAACCATCCCCTTGCTCAAATCCGTGTTCTTGCTCATCTTGCTGCCATTTTCGACCTCCTTGTGCAAAGCTCCATTTGCAAAACTGCTTTGGGGGATTATTCTTCGGTATGTGACTCCTCCAATGGTCCAATTAGTTTTTGTTCTAGTGCTTTATATATTGCAAATTTTTGCTGTTGTGGTGACCTTGTTCTTGAGCTTGCATGTCAAATTTATATGGTCCAAAGTAGTTTTGATGCATGATATAGCCTCTAGACACTTGTAGGAGTAGTTTCTATCAATCTTGTTGAGTTTGGTTCACTTTTATTTTTGAGTCACTAAAAATTTCAGAAATTTTTCAGAGGGAGAACAATGTTTAGGAAAATATACCAAGGTGGTTCCTCGAGGAAGCAAGCCCCAAGGCTCGCGATACGTGAGCCGGATCTTGAATCACCAAGGGAAGCTCAAGTACGGCCTTGCGAATGGTCATTGGATCAATTCATGGTTCATGCAGGTTTCACGGAGGAAGTTGATGCATACGTATAAAATGCTGGCCTTGAGGACTTCGTGTCAGATAAGTGCCGGCAGTACTATCACCTCACCAATTCCTTTGTGCGGAGATTTGAATTTACATCTAAGTGCAATACTCATTCTGTTTTGTTTGATCTTTATGATAAATCATTTACCATGGATCTATAAGATTTTAATGATGCATGCAAAATTCCACAGTGGGGCATCCATGGTGAACCTCGAAAGACTAAGTATAATGATTTCCTTGCTAGCATCACTGTGGGAGAAACTAGAAATATCACACAAGCTACCATAGGGAGCATTCACTTTCCTGCCATACACTATTTTGCCCTCTTTATAGTAGATGCATTAACAGTAAACATGAGCATAGCCACATTTGCGCACCAGATCTTAGTGTCCTCGAGTGTGCAGTAATGGGTGATAGACGATATAACTTGGGGGATATTATTGTGAGGAGGTTACACCTTAATGCTAGAGATGGAGATTTCTTTGGTGGGATTTATGCCACCCGTTTATCTAATTATCTCGGGGTACCCATAAGGGGGAATGACATTGAGTTACCACCTGTTTTTCTTGATTATAATGCTATTGTACGCTACCAGTTTCTTGTGAGGAACGAACAGTCCCTCCTGTACCGACTAGTCTTTGATAGGCAGCGTGCTGTCCATATTACGTATCCCGCTTCTGCCTTCTTTAACTTTCAGGAGAAACGGAGATACTTCATAACTAGGGAGGAGGCAGGCGAGTATGAGAGAGAGGTGGAGGCTGCTCGCCTCCACACTACAGCCCTTCAGGAAGTAGTTGTCGCATCCTGGTACAACCCCGACTACAACTTTGGATATCTTTCAGGCCAGTCGTGGCCCTAGACCAACTTAGGCCAAAAGCCTAAGCTTCGAGGAGTACGTATTTCTCACCGTCATTACATTCATGTTAGCTTATTTCTTTTTCTCGCTTTCTTCTTGTGTGTTTGAGAAACTTTGAGAAAATTGAAAAAATAGATGTAGCTTCTTTTTAGTTTTCCTATCCTTGTTTAGTAGTAGTCTTAAAAAAACAAAAAGATTTCTCATTCTTCTTTTGCTTGTTGGGAGCTTTCCCGTGTAAATAGTATTTCTCGTTCTTGTTTTACTTTCTTTAGAAAAACAAAAACTCCAAAACTATTTCAGTGTGTTTCTTTGAAATTCTTTTTTCCTTTCTTTGGGTCGAGAGGAGAAGACCACGATGAAAATGTGGAGTGGCCCTCTTATGCATTATTGTTTATCTAACAAATAGCCCATATTACCTTGTCTTCTTATTTGAATAAATGGTTGCAGATTCCAGCTTATTTCAATGCACGTGCACTATTATTATTATCCGCACCATTCGGTCATACAAGTGAAAGGCAATAATGACGATATTTGATGAAATGACTGAGATGAGGAAAAGCTGGTATGAACTCGACCTATTTTGTTTTTGTAAATATGATTAGTTCATCATTCTTGATTCAGCCATTATGAATGAAACATGTTTGCAATGACAATTAGATATTATAGTTACTCATGCCATGCTTAATTATCTAGGATTTTATAATGGTGTACCTTGCGTGCCAACATTGTTTTCAAATGACTGTGATGTAGTATAATAGGATGGTATCCTCCTTTGAATGATTCGAGTGGCTTGACTTGGCACATGTTCGCGCATGTAGTTGAAACAAAATCAACATAGCCTCCATGATATTTATGTTCATGGTGATTTATATCCTACCCATGCTTGCACTCAATGTTGGTTAATCTTGATGCATGTTTATGACTGTTGTCGCTCTCTAGTTGGTCGCTCCTTAATCTTTTGCTAGCCTTCACTTGTACTAAGCGGGAATACTGCTTGTGCATCCACTTCCATAAACCCAAAGTTGTTCCATATGAGTCCACCATACCTACTGATATGTCTCCAACATATCTATAATTTTTTATTGTTCCATGTTGTTATATTATCCTTCTTGGCTATCTTACAATAATTTTATAGTCATTTTATATCATTTTTGTACTAACCTATTGACATAGTGCCAAGTGCTAGTTGCTATTTTTTGCAAGTTTTTTACATCGGAGGAAATCAATATCAAACGGAGTCCAAACGTAGCGAAACTTTTTGTGGGTTACTTTTGGACCAGAAGACATCCAATGGCCCGGAGAAGCACATGGGGGGTGTGATACCTCTCCAACGTATCTATAATTTTTTTATTGTTCCATGTTGTTATATTATCAATCTTGGATGTTTTATAATCATTTTCCAGTCATTTTATATCATTTTTTGGTACTAACCTATTGACATAGTGCCAAGTGCCAGTTGCTGATTGTCCATGTTTGTTACATTGCAGGAAATGAATATCATACGGAGTCCAAATGCCACGAAACTCCATGACAAATTTTTATGGGCCAGAAGGAACACAACAGGCCCTGGCTGCACCTAGGGGGTGCCCCGAGGGGGCACAACCCACCAGGGCGCGCCAGGAGGCCCAGGCATGCCCTGGTGGGTTGTGCCCACCTTGGGTGCCCCCCGAACCACGTCTTTGCTCTATAAATACCCCAATATTCTAGAAACCCTAGGCACGTCGATGAAATATGCATCCAGCCGCGGTAGAGTCCAGAACCAGCAGATCCAATCTAGACACAATCTCGGATAGGGTTCACCACCTCCATTGGTGCCTCTTTGATGATGCGTGAGTAGTTCTTTGTAGACCTTCGGGTCCATAGTTAGTATCTAGATGGATTTATCTCTCTCGCTTAATTCTCAATACAATGGTCTCTTGGAGATCCATATGATGTAACTCTTTCCCTGTGTGTTTGTTGGGATTTGATGAACTTCGAGTTTATGATCATTTATATCTTTTTATATCCATGAAAGTTATTTGAGTTTCTTTGATCTCATATATGCACGATCTCTTATAGCCTCGTAATTCTTCTCCGATATTTGGGTTTTGTCATGGAATTGTCACGGCAGATGTCCTAGTGAAAGGACTTAGTCGTGGAGCCATCGCAACTAGGAAGCTTAAAGGGGTTAATCGGGACAAAGGACATGAGAGGTTTATAAGGGTTCGGCCCCTTACAGTGAAGGTAAAGCCTAGTCTAGTTGATGTGGTATTGCTAGATTTCGATGACCAGGGAGCGAATATGCTATGCCTGGCTCTCGATTTGTTGTTACTTGCCCTAGAGTCCCGGACAGCTCATACAACGTGTTCGGCTCGTTGACTTCTTTTACATGCCTTTCTTTACAAGTCTTAACTATACATGGCGGTTTACAATTGCTGGCCTTAAGCCGCCTCTGGGCTTGGGCCTACTACAAGTTTTATAATAACCCATCACCTTGTATATTCGCTGGGCTTCTTTTATTAACCCGCCATGAAGATTGACCCGGCCCCTCTTGGGCGGGTCATACCTGGTAGTCATATTCCCAACATTAGGCCCCAAGTTGATTTGAACTTTGTTCTTGTCAATCTCCAACACTTAAACGAAATCCATCTTCTGCTATTTTGTAAAAGCCTTGTAACCCGCCATGATGTGATCTTCAAAAAATTGGAAAACCGCCATGACGTCATCTTCAATGGATCTTTATCTTAAATGTCTTCCAAAAATCGAGGCGTCCATTTAGCTGGATAATCATTACTTTGGTCTTCCTGGATTTTTGCGCTTGCCCGTTCACTTATCCCCTTATAAATAGGTGCAGCCAGTCCTTCCTCTTTCTTCTTCTGCTTCCTCTTGCAACTTCTTTGCCGCTCGAGCTCCGCAGCCGCCACAACACACCGTCGTCCTCAACTCCGGCCGCTGCATCACCCTGAGCCTGTCCAGAAAATGGCGGTGTACCTCCGCAGCAGCTCCACATCTATAAGCTCTTGCTTTCTCACTCTCATAGATTTGCATTAGGGTTCGTGAGGTTTCCTTCTTGTGTTCTTCATTGTTCGTCGCAGATCCCTTGCAGCTTCTCCACCGCACCCCCCTTTGATCTAAAAGAGATATAGAATCTATGCGGCAGTTGTTTTACATCCATTTCAGAGGCTAACAGATCCCTTTCTTCTTGTAAAAGGTCTCCTTAGAACTGATGAACTCCTCTGTGCTGGTTTTAGGTTTAGATTTATTTCCATTTTTTGAGCCATCTTGATCCAAAATAATAGCAACCATTTGTGAACATGTTTATCACAGTACTTAGCCAATTCTGACTCAGGCAACCTTTGAATACTTTTTAATCATAGCGGCTTATGACTCCGGCTCTTTTTTCCTTTATATATCATTAGCCCTTACTTAAGCCGCCATTACTCATCTGTACTATAATCATGAACCTGTAACTCCACCAATAAATTGAACCGGCAAATTGCTTTCTTTTCAGCTTGCCCTTTTTCATCATGCCGTAAAAAACGCCAACGGTCTGCAACTGGGTCCCCTCCACCGTTACTGAAGATAACTTGAAAGAGTTTTTCACCATTGGATTTTTGCCAGAGAAAAAACATTATGTCTTATCGTGCTCATGACCCAGACGAGGAACGGCCTAATCCCAAAGACGGCGAGGTTATTGTCTTTACTGACCACATGAATCGGGGTTTTTCACCACTCGGCTCAAAGTTCTGCAGCGACGTTCTTCATTTTTTCAAACTTCACCCACAAGATCTTGGACCCAATTCCATATTCAACATCTGCAATTTTCAAGTTCTCTGTGAGGTGTATCTTCAAGAGGAACCGACTATGGAACTCTTCAGAGAGTACTTTTATTTGAACCGCCAGAATGAGTGTACTAACGGCCCTAGCTTGGAACTTGGCGGAATCTCGATTCAATGCCGACAATGTGCCGTCTTTCTTTTAGTGGTCTTACCAAGCCATCCCAAAGATTGGAATCAAACCTCGTTCTACGGCCAAGACATATCACCAGCCGATGAAAAATCACTATCGGGTTATCGCGCGGATCGTCTTGATTCCAAGTTTGTGCTCCCTGACAAGCTTACTCCTGTTGAACGCAAGAAGCTTATCCCATCTATCAAAAAGATTCAAGCTTTATTGGGAAACGGCTTAACTAGAGTTGACCTGATCCGTTGTTGGATCGCGTGGCGGGTCATCCCTCTAAGCAGCCGATCCAAGTTGACGTATGAATATGGTGGAGGCCCAGATGATTCTCTGCTCACAGCTCTGTACAACTAACTGAAGAAGACATTGTTGCGATGTCAACCATCCTCATGAATGGAAAATACGAGGACTGCAATAAGGTTGGATTAAACCCCTTCTGCAAACTTAACCCAGCACCAGAGGTAAACCCCCTTGACCTCCTTTTGTTTTCCTTAGTAATTAAATACTTGCATAGCTTTTTAACCTGTTTATTTGCTTACAGGCCAAATCTGTTTTCTGGAAAGCAAAGTATGATCATGAAGCTGCCAACAAGGCTAGAGTCGCTGCCATGGCCGCCAGGAAAACGACCCGGAAGCCCAAGAAGAAGAAGACTGCATCTGACTTATTCCACCTGGATGATGCTTCTGAGTCGGAGGTAGCCCTTGACTCCCTTGGCCAGTTTTTTAACTACCTTATTGACACTGACTATTGCCAGGACGACACAGGGGGCCAGCCAGGCCGTGGAAGAAGAGGTAACTATTTCCTCCGACTCAGCTCCTTTTCCAAGACAGAAACTTCGACTAGTAACTCGGAAAGTAAGGTTTTCGCACCCTTTGGCTTATCTGGACCCTCATTTTCTTTTGAAAAAGCAGCAACATGAGAGCCGCCGTCAGGCCCGGACTAATGACGACGATGAACCGCCTTCCGATTTACAAACAACTCCTCGAAAACGCCAGAATGAGGTTTCTTTCATCTTTGTCTTTTGCTTCCATTAATGGATCTATTCCCTTGCATCACTAACTTTATTTTACCTTTGCAGGAGGTTTCTCGCTCTTCTGGCGACTCGTCGCAAACTCAATTTCTGGCTTTCAAGATTGCCCCTGGGTAAGGACAATCACCTTTCTTCTACATCTTTAAAAACTGCATTATTATACTAACTGTCTCATAAAATCTTTCTTAGTGTTCAAGCAAAATCCAGGAAAGCTAAGGTGGTTAAGCTGGCAGAAAACCCGAAAAATCCTGCACCTAAACCGGCAGCACCAACTCCTGATCAATCTGAAGCACCAGAAGACCCGGTTGTCCACGTTCAATCAGACCCTCCTAAACCGTCAGCTGATGAAACCACTCTTAATCCGGTTATCACTGAACCATCTAGCTCTAACAACCCGCCGACAACTTCTGACACTGATGTCTTAATTACTGGTAGTCGGTTTGTTGAGCCGGGCAACCCACTGTACTGGCCCGACACTCTGCTAAATAAGAAGCTTTAGAGCGGCAGAAGGTGCGGTTTGATGTTTCTCACTACGCTCATCTGAACGTTAGTGATGTGCTGTCTGGCTACCTCAGACAAGTGCATTCTAGCCGTGACTCGGAAATTGAGATGGTGAAGCAACTTTAGCTGAAATATGAGGTATGTTCGCTGACTTTCACCATCTTATATATTCTCTATCAGCCCCTAAGTCTTCGGATTATGATGAATCTGAATGACCTGTAGACTTTGTGATATAGGTTGATCCTTTGTCTTAGACTTTTCTTAAACTCAGCTTAACTTTCACCTATAGTCCCCAAGGGCCGGCTCAATTTTTCACAAATGAGTCGGTACTTAACTTCAGAACTGTCTTGAATCAGTCGAAACAAATAGTTTAATACGGCTCAATATGAAAAAACTTTCATAGGATCATACATTAGCCCCCAAGTGCTAAGTGTTGTTACTTGTAAAATACTTGGGACTTTAAGCCTGGAAAAAAGAAACTTATTTGGCAGACATTAGCCCCCAAGTGCCAAGTGTTGTTGCATTTGCAAAGCACTTGGGACTTTAAGCATTATAACTTTTCTTTAAATTTTGACACACCTGTGCATGTTTGTAGACCGCCCTAACTAAATTGGGCTCTCAATTGACGGATGCAAAGACCCGGCTAGCGGATCAAGAGGCAGAGATAAAGACTGCTAACTCCAAACTCCAATTAAGTCTCTTTGAAAATGAAAAATTGAAGACCAGTTTGACTAACAAGAAGAAATCTTGGGCCGATGAGAAGACCTTGCTGATACAACATGCCGAGACAACAAAGGCGGCTCTTGAGGAGGTTACCACGGAGCTCACCGACTTAAAAACCATGTGTCTCAAATGGTCTCCGCCATCTTCGGTAAGTCTTTTGCATTAGTCACTTACACTTTATTTTGACCAGGAATATAAGCCGCCTGTTGAGCCTTTGTTAAAAAACACTCACAGGTCCACGAAGTAAAAATCTGAGTCAAGATAGTGTGACAAAACTGAAGGCGGTTTGTACCTTGGTGGAGCAACTGTACACTGGTGCTCAACGAGCACTTTCTACTATATCCCCTGCCAACCAAGGACCCAACCGTTTGAGTGATGTTTTGAAGAAGTTATCGATCTTACCCGCCAGATTTCAAGAGGTCAAACGATCTTGTGCCAGAGTTAGAGCCCTGACTGCCCTAAGCCGCTCCAAAGCCTGGGTGCCGGATTTAGACCCGGTGGATGTGGCTAAGGTGTACCCTACCGTGAAGGAAGACGGGACTCCGTTTGAGCAAGATGACTTTATTGCCTGTGTGAGGGGAGTTCGTCCTCAGGCTACCATTCCTGGTGAAGCGACCAACATCAACAAATATCAGCCGGGTTTTGATATGGAGAATAAAAAGATGGTGACTCCCTCTTATAAAGTGACGAGTCTTATCCCGTCGGTTCGTCAACACACTTTTGCCCCGGAAATTGACCCGGCTGGCCTAATTGATGATGAGGCTGAGTTCATTGCTCTGAACGGCTTTGACTGGTCCAATCCCAGCTTCCAACCAGCGGAGGGAGGTGAACCGGCCAGGGAGGAGTTATAACCATCTGAACAATCCAGCTTTTAGCTTAAGACCTGCTTAAGAGACAAAACAGTCTAACCTTTTGGGCTCTCAATGCCTTGTAATAGGTTAGTTTGAAAACTGCATATTTTGCCTATGCCATCGTGCATAAGATGTTGCATATGACTCTTTGCCCATGATGTCAATATATATGCATTACATCTATGGTTACATCTGTAATGTTTTAACTCTGTTCCTGTAAAAGATGAAAAAATTGTCCTTGTGGTTTAGCACCGGACGGGTCAAAACACCCGATATATGACTATGAAATTATCATAGTGGAAAAAACAGAACCAGATGTAAGATAAAAAAGGCTGAAAAAACCTTTGATTAACAAAAAAACACAGAGAAATATGTTCATGAATGACGCTGTCATACATGTGTTCTTTGAATCTGGACTGCCGGTTTACATGACCCGGATGATGAGGTTGATAACCCAATGTTTTTTAGAAGTCAATACTTCCATATGTCTGATGACTGTTATGCCTTGGCGACTCATTGTCAAATAACCGAGCCGGTTTAATTTGAAACCATACTGATAGTTAGATTTGAGACGACAAAAACAGTAAGACAAAAGACTAGGCTTCAGACAATGTAAATCAAACATTTAAATAAAATCTGGAGGCTTCTGATTCGAATACGATCAGTAAACCAGACCAAAGGGGTTAAGTGTAACACCCCGGATGTAATTTACCTTATCTGTATTCCAACTCTTGCCGTTTCCGGCACTAAATTATTTTATTTCCTCGTTGTCGGGTTTTGTCTCGTGTGTGTTTTGTCTTTGTCATGCATCTCATATCATGTCATCATGTGCATTGCATTTGCATACGTGTTCGTCTCATGCATCCGAGCTTTTTCCCCGCTGTCTGTTTTGCAATCCGGTGCTTCTATGTCCTCCGGTGGTCCTTTCTACCTCTTTTCGTATGTGGGGGTTAAACATTTCCGGATTGGACTGAGACTTGTCATGCGGCCTAGGTTTACTACCGGTAGACTGCCTGTCAAGTTTCGTGCCATTTGGACTTCGTTTGATACTCCAACAGTTAACCGAGGGACCAAAAAGGCATCTTGTGTGTTGCAGCCCAACACCCTTCCAATTTTGCCAAAAACCCACCAAAACCTCTCCCATCGTCTAGAGCGTTCGATCACGATCGCGTGGCCGCAAACCGCACCTCATTCTGAGCTTCCTAGCTCCTCCTACCCCTATTTATAGGTCTCCCCTCGAAATTCCCGGGTCTCTTCCCCCTAACCCTAGTCCTTTCTCCATTCGTGCGCCGGACATGTCCGGTTCACGCCGGACACATCTCCGCCGCCGCCCGCAGCCAACCGGGGGCCGCCATGTGGTGCGCCGCCACCCGCAGCCACGCCGGCCCGCTCGGCCCGCTGCGAGCCCCCGGAGCCCATCGGATCTCCCTGCCGCCTGGGAGCTCCCGATGACACGGCGCCTCCCGTTTTCACTTTGCCGCGCCGCGCGTCCGCCTCCCTCACCGATCGCCGCCCCACGCCGGCGAGCACCGCCCCGCCGCCAACCGAGGCCGACGCCGCCCTCCGCCGCTTTCCTCTCCGGCCGGCGAGCTCCCCTCTGTTCCCGGCGAACAGTACTCCGGCGACCTCTTCTTCCCCGATGAACCTCGGATCACGTGCAAATCTCAGATCTGGAATTTCGGTCGACTTTTTCGACCCTAAACCCTAGCATATTTGCTATCTTTGACATGCCATAACTCTGCATCCGTAGCTCCGATTCGTGCGTATAGCATATCAAAATGTTCGTCTCGACGAGTACATCATTTCATCTCGTTGCATCATTTTCATTTGAGCTCATCTTGATGCCCGAAATGTTGTTGGAAGAGGGCTATGTGATGAATTTGTCCGATCTATTTCAGCAAATGGCATTTTGTCATTTTTGCCATAATTAATGTGTGCATGCTATGATCCTGAACTCTACATGTGTTTTGTTAAATGCCATGCCATCTTTACAGGGGTGCTTGCCATGTATTTTTGTGATATTTGTGGTGACTAGCACAAGCTTGCAAAGTAGTGTAATCGGTAATGCTGATTTCAGGGACTTAGTTTTTCACTAAGTCCTTGTTCTGTTTTTGTTGTTATGCCATATGTTCATGTTGTTTCCTAGTGATTCGTGCCTCTATTGAGGATGATCAGTAAGGATATTTTGTTAATATTGTGGTGCTCTATCCATCCATGTCCTTGTTTACATTATGGAGCACCCTAGCTTGAGTCAATCGAGCTCTACTTTTGCTATAAATTGATCCTGGCAGATTGTTGACATGTTTAGCGATTTTGCGGAGGATGTTGCTATTGATCTGTGCATGCTATGTTGTTGTTCTTGCCATGTCTAGCTTCTATGCCATGTATTCTTGATGGGTGTATGCTTAGTTTGTCATGCCATGCTCTGTAGTGAGTGCATCAAGCTCGTAAACATGCCTACTCGTTGACTGATTTGCATGCTCCAGTTTTTCACTAAGTCTGAATCTGTTTATGCTTTTGCCATGTTCACATGCTTGCAATTATATTTTCGGATCCCTTTTGGCTCAAGGTCACTAATGGACTTTTGTTAAGTGCTTTGAGTAGCTTCATGCCATACCTTCTTTGCCATGTTAAGTTCCTATAGCATGTAGTTTTCATTCTCTAAAGTGTGCTTCCCGATGATAAATTCCAGACTTGTGTTAATTTCACTAAGTCTGAAACCTGTTATCATTTGCTCTTTTGCCATGCTTGTTTGAACCTGTTAGTTGATGAATTAGCCATAGCTCAGTGTTCATCTTTTGTCAAGCATCATGAGTGGATTCCTACCATGTATTTCGTTGTCATGTTTGAGTGCTGTAGCATATTTATCTTGATGCATTTAGTTGGTCACTTGCTGATTATTGCAGACCGGTGCCATATTTGTTTTGCTTGCCATTTCCAAACCGTGCATCCGATTCCGGTGATCTTTATATCAATTGCAACCGAAATCATCTCACCTTTCCAGTGGCACACTTGGATTTCCAGGTTGAGGCCAGGTTAAATCATTCCTTGTCAAATCTTGCATATGCACCACATATCGCATCCCGCATAGCATACCATGTTTGCATCATGTTGCTTGAGCATTGCACGTGGTTGATTGTGTTCCTTTTGCTTGTTGTCTTGTTTGGGTAGAGCCGGGAGACGAGTTCGTGAACGAGGAGCCCATTGAGTTCTTTTTCAAGGATCAAGTCAACTCTGAGAACTTTGCAGGCAAGATGACCATATCCTCGAAATCACTTCTATCTTTGCTTGCTAGATGCTCGCTCTTTTGCTATGCCTATGCTACGATACGTACCACTTGCTTATCATGCCTCCCAAATTTCCATGTCAAACCTCTAACCCACCATGTCCTAGCAAACCGTTGTTTGGCTATGTTACTGCTTTGCTCAGCCCCTCTTATAGCGTTGCTAGTTGCAGGTGAAGATTGGAGATCATTCCTTGTTGGAACATTGTTTATTGTTGGGATATCACCATATTATATTGTTTATATTAATGCATCTATATACTTGGTAAAGGGTGGAAGGCTCGGCCTTATGCCTAGTGTTTTGTTCCACTCTTGCCACCATAGTTTCCGTCATATCGGTGTTATGTTCCCGGATTTTGCGTTCCTTACATGGTTGGGTTATAATGGGAACCCCTTGACAGTTCGCCTTGAATAAAACTCTTCCGGCAATGCCCAACATTGGTTTTACCATTCGCCACCTAGCCTTTTTCCCTTGGGTTTCGTGGACTCAAGGGTCATCTTTATTTTAACCCCCCCCCCCCCGAGCCAGTGCTTCTCTAAGTGTTGGTCCAACTGAGCGATGTCCGGGGCTACCAGGGGCAACTCTGGGCTGGCCTACCTGACGTCTTGCTCATTCGGTGTGCCCTGAGAACGAGATATGTGCAGCTCCTATTGGGATTTGTCGGCACATCTGGGTGGTGTTGCTAGTTTAGTTTTACCATTGTCGAGGATGTCTTGTAACCGGGATGCCGAGCCTGATCGGATTGTCTTGGGAGAAGGAATATCCTTCGTTGACCGTGAGAGCTTGTGATGGGCTAAGTTGGGACTCCCCTACAGGGTTTTGAACTTTGGAAAGTCGTGCCCGTGGTTATGGGCAGATGGGAATTTGTTATTGTCCGGTTGTAGATAACCTGAAACTTAACTTAATTAAAATTAACCAACCGCGTGTGTAACCGTGATTGTCTCTTCTCGGCGGAGTCTGGGAAGTGAACATGGTGTTGGAGTAAATGCTTGACGTAGGTTGTTCTAGGATCACTTCTTGATCATAGTTGTTCGACCGTGCTTTTGCCTTCTCTTCTCGCTCTCTTTTGCGAATTGGTTAGCCACCATATATGCTAGTCGCTTGCTGCAGCTCCACATCATACCTTGTCTTACCTACAAGCTTAAATAGTCTTGATCACGAGGGTGCGAGATTGCTGAGTCCCTGTGACTCACAGATTACTTCCAAACCAGATGCAGGGACCGATGATACCGCTCCAGATGATGCGCTTGAGCTCAAGTGGGAGTTCGATGAAGAATCTCGTCGTTACTACATGTCTTTCCCAGATGATCAGTAGTGGTGCCCAGTTGGTGCGATCGGGGACTTTGTCGCAATGTGGGGGTTGATCTTTATTTTGGTACCATAGTCGGACCATGAGTGTATTGGATGATTGTATTGTTATTCATGTATTTGTGAGACGTGGCGAGTGTAAGCCAACTATGTATCTTTTCCCCTTTAAATTATTTGCATGGGTTGTTGTGAAGATTACCTTACTTGCGACATTGCTTTCAATGCGGTTATGCCTCTAGGTCGTGCTTCGACACGTAGGAGATATAGCCGCATCGAGGGCGTTACAAGTTGGTAATCAGAGTCTTCCCCGACCTTAGGAGTCCCCCTGCTTGATCGAATCGTTGGCGTTGTTGAGTCTAGAAAAAATGTTTTGAGTCATTTAGGATTATAGATCGGAGAGTTAGGAATTCTTTTTACTCCCCCAGTCCCTCCGTCGCTCTGGTAAGGCACCCTGACGTAGAGTTTTGACTTTTCTCTTCTCAAATTTCACTAAAAAATTTAGGATCACGCGGGTATCTTGGAATTGTTCCGGTCGATTTGTGACGAGAACATTGTTCTTGGTGCCTCCTGTCATTTAGGGGTTATGGAAGTGTCCCGGGGAGTTGAGCTCTGAGGTGTTGTCGTCACAATTTTATCATTGAGATTCTGGAATACCTGAGTTTCACCGACATCGAAAATCTCTTTTATGCAGTTGTTGGTGAGATAACCTCGACGCCACCCAGTACTGGGGCGGGAGTTCGGGAGTATTGCCATAACTTGTATAACGGATGCTTTTCGAAGGTTGAGGTAAATGATTTCCGAAGGTTTCTCGGTTATGTGTTGAAGGATGGATACAGCTGGATGTAGGATTTGCTAGATTTGGGTGAGATATTATGCTTCCCCTGTATCCCCAACACCTGATTGCATAACCGGAAAGGTTCGGGAGTTTCATAGGTGGGAATTCTTGTAGCTCTAGTTATTCTTCCGCGGATATTTGGTTTGGGATTGGGTAATCCTCACCAAGTATTTGTTCTTGTCCGTACCTTGTTTTTATTCTTCTACCTCAATTCTAAGTGGCTTCTAAATTTATGGAAATGTGACCATTTCGATTGGAATGCATTCGTTCATTTTGTTCGAATGTGAAGACTTTATGTTGCAATTTCAATCCATTTCGATTCAGCTTGAATATTTGTCTGTCAAGATGCTAATGGATGTCACCCTCTTCAGGATGGCTCCTCCAACGCGCACGACTCCGAATCCTAATCCGCCACCACCACCTCCACCTCCGGAGGCATGGCAAGATGTGATGGCTGCTACCAATGCAAACACGCAGCTGATCATGCAACTTCTTCAAGAGAGCAACCAAGGGAACCAGGGCCATGGCAACAATCAGAATCAGTTTGCTACACTCAACCAGTTCCTCGCTAACCAGCCAAAGACCTTCAGCAATTGTGTTGAGGCAACAGACACTGATGATTGGCTCGTGGGCATATGCAAGCATTTCGAGTGCAGTAACGTCAGGCCTGAGGACTTTGTCAAGTTTGCCTCCTTCCAACTCAAAGACCAAGCTGTAGAATGGTTTCAACAATACAAAGATTCCAGAGGAGGCCGTGTGATTACCTGGGATGAATTCCGTCAAGACTTCAAAGCTCGTCATATTCCTCAGAGCATTCTTGAAAGCAAGCGTGAGGAATTCCGCAACCTGAAGCAAGGCACTATGTCTGTTTACCAGTACAACATCATGTTTCAGAAGCTCGCCCGTTTTGCTAAGCGGGACGTCCCTGACGAGAAGAGCATGATATATCAGTTCAGGGGTGGTCTCAGAGAAGAACTCCAGCTAGCTCTCGTCCTCTTTGAGCCCAAGAAGTACGATGAGTTCTACAATATGGCAATGAAGCAAGAGACTGCTTAACTGAAGTGCCATGCTTCCAAGAAGCGAGTCAGAGATGCAACTCCTTCTTCCTCAACTCAAGTGACTAAGCAGCAGAAGTATTGGCTTCCTCCTCCTCCATTCTATCAGCCTTATCAGCAGAAGAGCAAAGGTGGCAGTGGATCTTCCCACCCACCCAACCCTGGCTTTCAGAACAAGACTTTGTCTCAAGCTCCAAGATCAAGTGCTCTGTATCACCGTCCGCTTTCGGAGGTCATGTGCAACAAGTGCCAACAGAAGGGTCACTATGCCAACAAGTGCTTCAATCAGAGGCGTCTTCCTCCTCCTCCTGTGAGATCTTCAAGTACAGCTGTGGTCAAGCATAACCCCAAGTACGAAAAGGTCAACTTGATGAATGCAGCTCAGGCAGAGGACTCGTCAGATGTCATCATGGGTAACCTTCCTGTTAACGATATTCCTACAAAAGTTCTTTTTGAAACTAGTGCATCACATTGTTTCATCTCAAGACCTTTTGCATCTAAGCATGAATTGGCTCTCCAAGTTTTGCCTAGACCGATAGCAGTTGTCTCTCCGGGTAAACACATGAATGCTAACTCTATGGTTCCGGATGTTACTATCACATTGGGCGACTACAAGTTTCTGTCTTCTCCTAAAGTCCTTGGTAACTCGGATATTGATCTTATCCTTGGAATGGATTGGCTTTCTAAGCACAAGGCTCAGCTTGATTGTGCTGCCAGGCAGATTCAATTGACTCATTCGTCTGAGGATGTAATTGTCTTTGTCGTAAGGGATGATACCATCCGTCTGTTTTCTCTCAATGAGAAGGGTGAACTAGATGCCATGTCTCAAATTCCGGTCGTTTGTGAATATCAAGATGTCTTTCCAGAAGAGCTTCCAGGAATGCCTCCGCACCAGCCAGTTGAATTTGTCATCGATCTTGAGCCTGGCACGGAACCTGTTTGCAAACGTCCTTACAAGCATGGACCTGAAGAGTTGAAGGAGCTGAAGAAACAACTCGATATTCAAGAGCGAATGGGTATCATCCGACCTAGTTCTTCTCCGTGGGGTTGTGGAGTTCTTTTTGTGAAGAAGAAGGATGGAATGGACTGACTTTGTGTTGACTACCGTCTATTGAACAAGAAGACTATAAAGAACAAGTACCAACTTCCTAACGTCAACGAGCTGTTTGAACAACTCAAAGGTGCTCAAGTATTCTCCAGGCTTGATCTTCGTATGGGTTATCACCAGATTCGAATTTGTGAGCAAGATATCCCCAAGACGGCTTTCAGAACAAGCTATGGTTCATACGAATACACTGTCATGTCTTTTGGCCTCGTCAACGCTCCTCCGACATTCTCTCGCATGATGAACTTCATCTTCAACCCCTACACAAATGACTTCGTCTTGGTCTACCTCGATGACATTTTGGTCTTTTCAAAGAACAAGGAAGATCATGCCAAGCACTTGCGTTTGGTGCTGGATAAGCTCAGAGAACATCAGTTCTACGCCAAGTTTTCAAAGTGCGAGTTTTGGGTCGATGAGGTTCTCTATCTTGGGCATATCATCTCTACCAAGGGCACAGCGGTGAATCCTGAGAAGGTGTCTGCAATTGTGAATTGGGAACCACCTCAGAACATGAAGCAACTCCGCAGCTTCCTTGGTCTCGCAAGATATTGTCGAAGGTTCATTGAGAACTTTTCAAAGATTGTGAAGCCTCTTTCAAACCTTCTCCAGAAGAACGTCAAGTACGTTTGGTCTCCTGAATGTGACATCGCTTTCAACACCCTGAAAGAGAAATTAGTCACTGCTCCAGTTCTGACTCCTCCTGATGAATCCAAACCACTTGAGGTCTTCTGTGATGCCTCTCTTCAAGGTCTTGGTGCAGTGTTGATGCAAGAGAAGAAAGTTGTGGCCTATACTTCTCGCCAGTTCAAGCCCAATGAAAAGAACTACCCCACTCATGACCTCGAGTTGGCGGCAGTTGTGCATGCTCTTTTGACTTGGAGACATCTCTTATTGGGAAGAAAAGTGGACATTTTCACTGACCACAAGAGTCTCAAGTACATCTTCACTCAGCCTAATCTCAACCTCAGACAGACTCATTGGGTCGAAATGATTCAAGAGTATAATCCGAGTATCGAATATACTCCAGGCAAGGCCAATGTAATTGCTGATGCATTGAGCAGGAAGGCTTACTGCAATTGTCTGATTCTCAAGCCTTACCAACCCGAGCTTTGTGAAGCCTTCCGCAAACTCAATCTACAAGTTGTTCCTCAAGGTTTCCTCGCCAACCTTCAAGTCTCTCCTACTTTGGAAGATTAGATTCGCGAGGCTCAACTTCTTGATGCTATGGTGAAGAAGGTGAACATTGGGATTGCCAAGAGTCAACCCAAGTACAAGTGCTATCGCCTTGATGACAAGGATACTCTATTCTTCGAGGATCGCATTGTTGTGCCTAAAGGTGACCTTCGTAAAGTCATTATGAACGAGGCTCACAATTCACTCCTCTCTATCCACCCTGGGAGTACAAAAATGTACTAGGACCTCAAGCAGGCGTATTGGTGGACTCGAATGAAGCATGAGATTGCTTAGTTCGTGAATGAATGTGATGTCTGCAGAAGAGTGAAGGCATAACACCAACGACCAGCTGGTCTCCTCCAACCTCTTGCCATTCCAGAATGGAAGTTTGACCACATTGAGATGGACTTCATGACTGGGTTTCCAAAGTCCAAGCATGGCAATGATGCTATATTCGTTGTCATTGACAAACTCACTAAAGTGGCTCACTTTCTGCCTATCAAAGAGTCTATCACAGCAGCTCAATTGGCGGAGCTTTATACCTCTCAGATTGTCTCTCTGCACGGCATTCCGCAGTTGATTTCTTCAGATCGTGGCATCATCTTCACCTCCAAGTTTTGGGATTCTTTTCAGAAGGCCATGGGCACCAACATCCGTTTTAGCACAACTTTTCATCCTCAAACTAGCGGCCAAGTCGAGCGTGTCAATCAGATTCTTGAAGATATGCTTAGGGCTTGCGTTATCTCCTTCGGTATGAAGTGGGAAGATTGTCTTCCATATGCCGAGTTCTCCTACAACAACAGCTTTCAAGTGAGTTCGGGCAAGGCCCCATTTGAAATTCTCTATGGCAGGAAGTGTCGTACTCCTCTTAACTGGTCAGAGACTGGTGAATGTCAACTTCTTGGAAATGACTTGATCACAGAGGAAGAAGAGATGTGCAAAGTCATTCGTGATAACCTCAAAGCAGCGCAATCGCGTCAGAAGAGCTACTATGATAGTAAGCATCGTGATTTGGCTTTCGAGATCGGAGACCATGTTTACCTCCGCGTCTCTCCACTGAAAGGTACTCATCGCTTCGGTATCAAAGGGAAGCTTGCCCCTAGAGACGTGGGCCCTTTCAAGATCATCAGCAAGAGAGGCGATCTCGCCTATCAACTCGAGCTTCCTTCCAACTTTGCAAACATGCACGACGTGTTCCATGTCTCTCAGCTCCACAAGTGCTTCAAGACTCCTGACCGCACTGTCAACTTCGAAGACATTGATCTCCAAGAAGACCTTTCTTATCATGAGCACCCAGTTGCTATTCTTGAAGAAACTGAGTGCAAGACTCGCAACAAGTCAATCAAATTTCTCAAAGTCAAGTGGTCACACCATTCCGACCGTGAAGCCACCTGGGAACGCGAGGATCACCTCCATTCTGAGTACCCGGCATTTTTCCAGTCCTAGATCTCGGGACAAGATCCTTTCATAGTGGTGGAGTGTTGTAACACCCCGGATGTAATTTACCTTATCGGTATTCCAACTCTTGCCATTTCCGGCACTAAGTTATTTTATTTCCTCATTGTCGGGTTTTGTCTCATGTGTGTTTTGTCTTTTTCATGCATCTCATATCATGTCATCATGTGCATTGCATTTGCATACGTGTTCGTCTCATGCATCTGAGCTTTTTCCCCGTTGTCCATTTTGCAATCTGGCGCTTCTATGTCCTTCGGTGGTCCTTTCTACCTCTTTTCATGTGTGCGGGTTAAACATTTCTGGATTGGACGGAGACTTGTCATGTGGCCTTGGTTTAATACCGGTAGACCGCCTCTCAAGTTTCGCGCCATTTGGACTTCGTTTGATACTCCAACGGTTAACCGAGGGACCGAAAAGGCCTCGTGTGTGTTGCAGCCCAACACCCTTCCAATTTGGCCCAAAACTCACCAAAACCTCTCCCATCGTCTAGAGTGTTCGATCACGATCGTGTGGCCGCAAACCGCACCTCATTCTGAGCTTCCTAGCTCCTCCTACCCCTATTTATAGGTCTCCCCTTGAAATTCCTGGGTCTCTTCCCCCTAACCCTAGTCCTTTCTCCATCCGCGCGCCGGACACATCTCCACCGCCGCCTACAGCCAACCGGGGGCCGCCATGTGGCGTGCCGCCACCCACAGCCACGCCGGCCCGCTCGGCCCGCTGCGAGCCCCCGGAGCCCATCGGACCTCCCCGCCGCCTGGGAGCTCCCGACGACATGGCGCCGCCCGTCTTCACTTCGCTGTGCCGCCCGTCTGCCTCCCTCACCGACCGTGGCCCCACGCCGGCGAGTGCCGCCGCACCTAGCCAGTGCCGCCCCGCCACCAACCGAGGCCTCCGCCGCCCTCCACCGCTTTCCTCTCCGGTCGGCGAGCCGCTCCGGCGAGCTCCGCTCCGTTCCCGGCGAACAGTACTCCGGCGACCTCTTCTTCCCCGATGAACCTCGGATCGCATGCAAATCTCAGATCTGGAATTTCGGTTGACTTTTTCAACCCTAAACCCTAGCATTTTTGCTACCTTTGACATGCCATAACTCTGCATCCGTAGCTCCGATTCGTGCGTGTAGCATATCAAAATGTTCGTCTCGACGAGTACATCATTTCATCTCATTGCATCATTTTCATTTGAGCTCATCTTGATGCCCAAAATGCTGTTGGAAGAGGGCTATGTGATGAATTTGTCCGATCTGTTTCAGCAAATGGCATTTTGTCATTTTTGCCATGATTAATGTGTGCATGCTATGATCCTGAGCTCTACATGTGTTTTGTCAAATGCCATGCCATCTTTACAGGGGTGCTTGCCATGTATTTTTGTGATATTTGTGGTGACTAGCAAAATCTTGCAAAGTAGCATAATCGGTAATGCTAATTTCAGGGACTTAGTTTTTCACTAAGTCCTTGTTCTGTTTTTGTTGTTATGCCATATGTTCATGTTGTTTCCTAGTGATCCGTGCCTCTTTTGAGGATGATCAGTAAGGATGTTTTGTTAATATTGTGGTGCTCTATCCATCCATGTTCTTTTTTCATTTATGGAGCACCCTAGCTTAAGTCAGTCGAGCTCTACTTTTGCTATAAATTGATCCTGGCAGATTGTTGACATGTTTAGCGATTTTGCGGAGGATGTTGCTATTGATCCGTGCATGCTATGTTGTTGTTCTTGCCATTTCTAGCTTCTATGCCAGTATTCTTGATGGGTGTATGCTTAGTTTGTCATGACATGCTCTGTAATGAGTGCATCGAGCTCGTAAACATGCCTACTCGTTGACTGATTTGCATGCTCCAGTTTTTCAGTAAGTCTGAATCTGTTTATGTTTTTGCCATGTTCACATGCTTGCAATTGTATTTTCTGATCCCTTTTGGCTCAAGGTCACTAAGGGACTTTTGTTAAGTGCTTTGAGTAGCTTCATGCCATGCCTTGCTTTGCCATGTTAAGTTCCTGTAGCATGTAGTGTTCATGCTCTAAAGTGTGCTTCCTGATGATAAATTCCAGACTTGTGTTAATTTCACTAAGTCTGAAACCTGTTATCATTTGCTCTTTTGCCATGCTTGTTTGAACCTATTAATGGATGAATTAGCCATAGCTAAGTTTTCATCTTTTGTCAAGCATCATGAGTGGATCCCTTCCATGTATTTTGTTTTCCATGTTTGAGTGCTGTAGCATATTTATCTTGATGCATTTAGTTGGTCACTTGCTGATTATCGCAGACCGGTGCCATATTTGTTTTGCTTGCCATTTCCAAACCATGCATCCGATTCCAGTGATATTTATATTGATTTCAACCGAAATCACCTCACCTTTCTAGTGGCACTCTTGGATTTCCCTATTGAGGCCAGGTTCAATCATTGATTGTCAAAATCTTGCATATGCATCACATATCACATCCCGCATAGCATACCATGTTTGCATCATGTTGCTTGAGCATTGCACGTGGTTGATTGTGTTCCTTTTGCTTGTTGTCTTGTTTGGGTAGAGCCGGGAGACGAGTTCGTGAACAAGGAGCCCGTTGAGTTCGCTTTCGAGGATCAAGTCAACTCTGACAACTTTGCAGGCAAGATGACCATACCCTCGAAATCACTTCTATCTTTGCTTGCTAGATGCTCGCTCTTTTGCTATGCCTATGCTACGATACCTACCACTTGCTTATCATGCCTCCCAAAATTCCATGTCAAACCTCTAACCCACCATGTCCTAGCAAACCGTTGTTTGGCTATGTTACCGCTTTGCTCAGCCCCTCTTATAGCGTTGCTAGTTGCAGGTGAAGATTAGAGATCGTTCCTTATTGGAACATTGTTTATTGTTGGGATATCACCATATTATATTGTTTATATTAATGCATCTATATACTTGGTAAAGGGTGGAAGGCTCGGCCTTATGCCTAGTGTTTTGTTCCACTCTTGCCGCCCTAGTTTCCGTCATATCGGTGTTATGTTCCCTGATTTTGCGTTCCTTACACGGTTGGGTTATAATGGGAACCCCTTGACAGTTCGCCTTGAATAAAACTCTTCCAACAATGCCCAACATTGGTTTTACCATTCGCCACCTAGCCTTTTTCCCTTGGGTTTCGCGGACTCAAGGGTCGTCTTTATTTTAACCCCTCCCCCCGGGCTAGTGCTTCTCTAAGTGTTGGTCCAACTGAGCGATGTCCGGGGCTACCAGGGGCAACTCTGGGCTGGCCTACCCGACGTCTTGCTCATCCGTGTGTCCTGAGAACGAGATATGTGCAGCTCCTATCGGGATTTGTCAGCACATCTGGGTGGTGTTGCTGGTTTAGTTTTACCATTGTTGAGGATGTCTTGTAACCGAGATGCCGAGCCTGATCGGATTGTTTTGGGAGAAGGAATATCCTTCGTTGACCGTGAGAGCTTGTGATGGGCTAAGTTGGGACTCCCCTGCAGGGTTTTGAACTTTCGAAAGCCGTGCCTGCGGTTATGGACAGATGGGAATTTGTTAATGTCCGGTTGTAGATAACCTGAAACTTAACTTAATTAAAATGAACCAACCGCGTGTGTAACCGCGATGGTCTCTTCTCGGCGGAGTCCGGTAAGTGAACACGGTGTTGGAGTAAATGCTTGACGTAGGTTGTTCTAGGATCACTTTTGGATCATAGTTGTTCGACCGTGCTTTTGCCTTCTCTTCTCGCTCTCTTTTGCGTATAGGTTAGCCACCATATATGCTAGTCGCTTGCTGCAGCTCCACATCATACCTTGTCTAACCTATAAGCTTAAATAGTCTTGATCGCGAGGGTGCGAGATTGCTGAGTCCCAGTGACTCACAGATTACTTCCAAACTAGATGCAGGGACCGATGGTACCGCTCAAGACGATGCGCTTGAGCTCAAGTGCGAGTTCAATGAAGACTCTCGCCATTACTACGTGTCTTTCCCAGATGATCAGTAGTGGTGCCCAGTTGGGGCGATCGGGGACTTTGTCGCAATGTGGGGGTTGATCTTTATTTTGGTACCGTAGTCGGACCATGAGTGTATTGGATGATTGTATTGTTATTCATGTATTTGTGTGACGTGGCGAGTGTAAGCCAACTATGTATATTTTCCCCTTTTAATTATTTACATGGGTTGTTGTGAAGATTACCTTACTTGCGACATTGCTTGCAATGCGGTTATGCCTCCAAGTCGTGCTTTGACACGTAGGAGATATAGCCGCATCGAGGGCGTTACATTAAGCTAAGATTCGAATACAATCATATAGCCCCCAGTGGCTTTGGCGTTGCGCCGATCAAGAGGGTACCGACAGCTATGTTCTCTTTGGTTCGAATACGAACTATGTTTGAACAGGAAAGGTTTTTAACAACCTGATTCGAATACAATCCAAGTCGGACCCAGAAGGGGTGAAGCTATGATTCGGATACGATTAGGAAGCCTCCTAGTGAGTTTAGCTTTGCGCCGATCAAGAGGGTTACGACAGCTATGTTCTCTTTGGTTCGAATACGACCTATGTTTGAACAGGAAGCACCCAAGTGACCATGAGGTTTATGGCTAGATTCGAATACGATCATGAGCCGGACCAAAAATGTTAAACTAGATTCGGATACCATCAGCCCCCTAATGGTCGTTATAAATAATGAGAATAATAAAGATATATGATCATTGAAAGGGAAAAGGACAGAGGTCCCGCTTCATTACTTATCATAATATATACGACGTCAAAGTATGTACATGATGAGAGCCGGTGGCTTAAGTATAGTATGGCCGAAGCTGAGCAATGTTCCACGGCCGGCGGGTCTCCTCCTCCGACTTACGTGAGTCTTTGTGCTCTCGAACGTCAATGAGGTAATATGATCCGTTGTTTAAGCTCTTGCTGACCACAAAGGGTCCTTCCCAAGGCGGGGATAGCTTGTGTGCATCAGATAGATCCTGGATGAGCCGGAGCACCAGGTCACCTTCTTGAAAGGTTCTGGACTTAACCAGGCGGCTGTGATAATGGTGCAGGTCCTATTGATAGATTGCGGATCGAGCCGCTGCCAAATCTCTCTACTCATCTAACAAGTCAAGTGCATCCTGTCGGGCTTGTTCATTATCAGCTTCAACATAAGCCGCCACGCGAGGCGAGTCATGATGGATGTCACTAGGCGGAACTGCTTCTGCTCTGTAAACCATGAAGAAAGGTGTATAACCTGTAGACCTGTTAGGAGTGGTATTGATACTCCATAGCACCGAGGGTAATTCCTCTACCGAACAACCCGGCGTCCGTTGTAAAGGAACCATAAGGCGGGGTTTGAGACCTTTTAGGATTTCCTGATTTGCTCTCTTAGCTTGACCATTGGATTGGGCGTGAGCTACTGACGAAACACCAAGCCAGATATGCTGACGTTGACAAAACTCCTCCATAGCACCTTTGGACAGATTAGTGCCATTGTCAGTTATAATGCTATGTGGAAAACCAAAGCGAAAGATCACCTTTTTCACACTTGCTCACCGGCTCTGCCTCAACCCATTTCGTGAATTTGTCAACTGCTACCAAAAGATGTGTCTTTTTATCCTTGGATCTTTTAAAATGTCCAACCATATCAAGCCCCCAAACCGCAAATGGCCAAGTGATATGAATTATCCACAATTCTTGAGCCGGTACGTGTGCTCGTCGTGCGAACTTTTGACATCCATCGCACCTACTGACCAGATCCTCCGCATCAGCATGAGCCGTTAGCCAGTAAAAGCCATGACGAAAAGCTTTAGCCACAAGAGACTTTGATCCGGCATGATGGCTACAATCTCCTTCATGGATCTCATGAAGTATCTCTTGACCTTCTTCAGGGGAGACACATCGTTGAAATGCTCCAGTAACAATGCGATGATATAACTCACCATTGGAAATTGTCATTGACTTAGACCGCCGGGTTATCTGTCTCGCCAAGGTCTCATCCTCTGGCAACTCGCCCCGGGTCATGTAAACCAAATATGGCACTGTCCAATCTGGAATGACATGAAGAGCCGCCACCAACTGTGGCTCCGGGTCAGGAACGGCCAAGTCTTCCTCTGTAGGCAACTTGATAGAAGGGTTATGTAAAACATCTAAAAAGGTATTAGGTGGCACCAGATTACGCTGAGATCCCAACCGGCTTAAGGCATCCGCCGCTTCGTTCTTTCTGCGATCAATGTGTTCCACCTGATACCCCTTGAAGTGCCCAGCCACAGCGTCCACCTCTCGATGATAAGCCACAATGAGAGGGTCCTTGGAATCCCACTTGTCTGACACCTCCTGAGCCACCAAATCTGAGTCGCCAAGGCATCGTACCCAACTTATACTCATCTCTTTAGCCATTCGAAGACCATGGAGCAAGGCCTCATATTCTGCTGCGTTGTTAGTACAAGGAAACATCAATGCAACACATAACAAAACTTGTCACCTTGAGGAGAAATTAAAATAACACCAGCCCCCGAGCCTTCCAATTGTCTGGACCCATCAAAATGAATCGTCCAATATGTGTTGTCTTGCTTTTCTTCAGGTGTCTGCAACTCCGTCCAATCGTTAATGAAATCGACCAGCGCTTGAGATTTGATCGCAGTACGTGGCACATACTTTAATCCATGAGACCCAAGTTCAATGGCCCACTTGGTGACTCGTCCTGTGGCTTCTCTATTTCGAATAATATCTCCTAACGGAGCAGAGCTAACCATAGTGATAGGGTGACCCTGAAAGTAATGCTTGAGCTTTCGGCTTGCCATGAACACCCCATAAACAAGCTTCTACCAATGTGGATACCTTTGCTTAGATTCAATGAGCACCTCACTGACGTAGTAAACTGGCCATTGAACTAGATGTTCCTTGCCAACCTCCTTGCGCTCCACAACAATGGCCACACTGACAGCACATGAGTTAGCAGCCACATATAACAACAATGGTTCCTTCTCAACGGGAGCAGCAAGAATCGGCGGCTCCGCGAGTTGTCTCTTCAGATCTTCAAAAGCAGAGTTAGTACTGTCACTCCAAACAAAGTCATCTACCTTTTTCATCATTTGATACAATGGCATAACCTTCTCGCCCAGCCGGCTTATAAACCGGCTTAAAGCTGCGACACGGCCCGCCAGCCGCTGAACGTCATTGATGCATGCCGGTTTAGCCAAAGATGTAATTGCCTTTATTTTCTCCGGGTTAGCCTCAATGCCTCTATTAGACACCAAAAAACCCAAGAGCTTGCTAGCCGGGACTCCAAAAAAACACTTGGTTGGGTTAAGCATCATCTTGTAGAC
This sequence comes from Triticum aestivum, assembly GCF_018294505.1. Lineage (NCBI taxonomy): Eukaryota > Viridiplantae > Streptophyta > Magnoliopsida > Poales > Poaceae > Triticum > Triticum aestivum. Next base: position 192,786,982 of record NC_057797.1, read on the forward strand.
CTGGAGGTTATCAAAGGTTTCCTTCAGATCATCTACCAAGGTTTCCTTCTCTCTGGATTTCACCACTATATCATCCACATAAGCATGAACATTACACCCAATCTTTTTTATGAAGGCAATTTTGTACACACCGCTAATAAGTCACCTGGGCACTCTTAAGCCCAAAAGGCATAGACACATAGCAGAAGGCTCCAAATGGAGTGATGAAAATTGTCTTCTCCTGGTCCTTAACTGCCATCTTGATCTGATGATAACCAGAATAAGCATCCAAAAAACTCAAATGCTCACAACCCGCCATAGCATCAATGATTTGATCAATACGAGGGAGAGCAAAAGGGTCAGCCGGACAAGCCTTGTTTAAATCTGTGTAATCCACACACATGCGCCAGGTGCCGTTCTTTTTAAGCACAAGCACTGGGTTAGCCAACCACTCTAGGTGAAAAACTTCAACAATGAACCCGGCCGCCAAGAGCCGGGCCACCTCTTCTCCGATAGCCTTGCGCCTTTCCTCGTTAAACCGCCGAAGAAATTGACAGACCAGCTTAAACTTTGGATTAATATTGAGAGTGTGCTCAGTGAGTTCTCTCGGTACACCCGGCATGTCAGAAGGCTTCCATGCAAAGATGTCCCAGTTCTCACGGATGAACTCGATGAGCGCGCTTTCCTATTTTGGATCCAAATTAGCACTAATAATGAACTCTTTGGATGAGTCGCCAGGCACGAAATCAATCATCTTGGTGTCATTAGCTGACTTGAATTTCAGCACCGGCTCATGCTCCGTAGTTGGCTTCTTCAAAGATGTCATGTCTGCCGGGACAACATTATCCTTATAAAACTTCAATTCCTCTCTTGCACAAACAGACTTGGCATAAGCGACATCACCTTCTTCACATTCCAAGGCTATTTTCCGGCTTCCATGTACTATGATAGTGCCTTTATAACCCGGCATTTTGAGCTGCCGATACACATAACACTACCGAGCCATGAACTTAGCATAAGCTAGCCGTCCAAACAGAGCGTGATATGGGCTTTTGATCTTAACCACGTCGAAAGTTAACTTCTCAGCCCTAGAATCATACTCATCCCCAAAGGCTACTTCCAGCTCAATCTTACCAACTGGGTACGCTGACTTACCAGGCACTACCCCATGAAAAACAGTGTTGGATGTTTTAAGACTCTTATCAGTTAACCCCATGCGACGGAACGTCTCATAATAGAGGATGTTGATGCTACTGCCTCCCTCCATGAGCACTTTAGTGAACTTATATCCACCAACCTGAGGCGCCACCACCAAAGCCAGATGACCCAGATTATCAACCCGGGGAGGGTGATCCTCCCTACTCCACACAATAGGTTGTTCAGACCATCTCAAATAATGTGGAACCGCTGGCTCAACAGCATTTACAGCCCTCTTATGAAGCTTCTGATCCCTCTTTCACAAACTGGTGGTAAACACGTGGTACTGCCCACTGTTTAGCTGTTTTGGGTTACTCTGATACCCAGACTATTGTTGTTGTTGCTCATTGCCCTGGCCGCATTGCTGATTATAGCCGCCTTGACTACCCGGATGGCCCTGGCCCTGAAAACCGCCACATCTTGAGTCGGCGCCCGGGCCATGAAAGCCGCCACCACCTGAGCCGCCGCCAGGTCCGTGGTTACCATCGAATATGTTAGAATTCTTAAAAGCCTTCATGATCATACAGTCTTTCCACAGATGGGTGGCTGGCTTCTCCCGGGTGTCGTGTCTTGGACAAGGTTTGTTTAGCAGCTGCTCAAGGGTGGGACCAGACCTGCCAGACCAAGGAGGTGGCCTCCCCTTGCGTTGTTGATTGTTGCCATGTGCGCTAGCGTTAGCCACAAACTCTAGACTACCGTCAGCCTTACGTTTATTACCTCCTTGATTCACCAGGTTGTGCTAGTGACCTTTGCCATTGTCGTTCTTCTTCCCCTTCCTTGTCTTCTCTCCATCAGACGCGGGATCCTTGATACTATCAGAATCGGCGTACTTGGTGAGAGCCGCCATCGGCTGGCCCCTGTCATTACAGTCACGCTTGAGCCGCCCTAGTTTCTGTTTCAGAGGTTCAAAACGGCAATTTTTCTCCAACATTAAGACCGCGGAGCCGGCATCCATCTTATCAGATTAATGTACTATTTCCTTGACCCGGCGCACCCAATGGGCCATGGATTCGCCTTCCTCTTGCTTGCAGTTTGTCAGGTCCACAATCGATATGGGCTGTTTACAGGTATCTTTAAAGCTCTGAATGAACCGGGCCTTTAACTCCACCCATGAGCCGATGGAGTTGGGCGGCAACCCCTTTAACAAAGTACGAGCTGTTCCATCCAACATCATGGTGAAGTATTTGGCCATTGCTGCATTACTGACCTCTAATAATTCGATGGCCATCTCGTAACTTTCAATCCATGCTCCGGGCTGCAGGTCGGCTGTGTAATTGGGCACCTTACGAGGCCCCTTGAAGTCCTTTGGCAAACGCTCATTACGCAGAGCGGCACAAGACAAGGGACTCCTCCTGTCCTTGTGGCCACCCCTGCTTCAACAAAGGTCACTGGATAAACTAGAAAAGCTTGGTGAGCCGCCTGCTCAGCCGCCTATTGAACCGCCCATTCAGCCTCTTGACGGATCATCTCCTGATCCACCAAGTTTAAGGCTCCGCCCGGGGCCGGGTCACACCCACATGGTTGGTTACGGCACTGGGCGTTGCTTGACATGGCCGTTGAGTCCATATGCCTGCTATAGCTTGGGCTCCGGCTTGGGCGAGGGGTTGAATGGATTCTATCTCGACTATATGAGTATGCATCCTGCTGTGCCAGAGCTGTCTAAAGAAGCTCTCTGATCCTACGTGTTTCGATCCCTGTCGGAGAGTCACCTTCCATCGGGAGAGCCGCCAAACGAGCCAACGCAGCAATTAAATTCTCCAAAGGGTTAGAGAAGTGACCCGGTGGTATTGGTGTATAGTGAGGCGGAGCAGTATTCACACGTGGTGGTTCCATGGCCCGCTGTTGAACCAGCGCCCCAGTCCCAGGTGTTGTGATCCGGTTTGCCTCCGGCGGGTTACTGGGACCAGCCCCGGGTGTATGAAAAAGGTTCCTAGGATTGTAAGTTAGAGGCATACATGATTGAGCCTTCTAGTGCCTTCTCCTCATGACCTCGTTCGACGCATTGAGATCCACCGAGAGCGGGAAAGTCTCCTCTTGAAGTTGCTGAGCACGTGCATCCAGAGCCGCCCGTTCCGCGGCCATCCTGACATCTTACGCCGCTAAATTTTCCTTGGCTTGCGCTACCTATCCGCGTAGCCGTGGTACCTTAGCGTCATGCTGATCCTTATCCACCGGCTCAACCACAGCAGTCAACAGGGCCGTCATCCTATCCATGAGGTCCATTAGCACCTGAGCCGGTGGGCGCGCGGGGTCTCCTGATCTGGCCGCTGCTGACTCGGTGGTTATTGCCGCCGCAGCTGTAGAATTCTGACCAGGTTGAGTGCCAGCCATGAAGACTCTGACTCGATTTGGCGGCTCAAAGGGGTCCAGAATACTGTTACCATCGGAACAGCCCCCAAGCACGCCATCTTGTAGTTGATACAAAGACTCTATCTCGCCTGTGGACGACTCGTCATCAGAGCAAACAACCATCTCACCGCCAGTCACCGATCCTTCAGAAAATTCCCCTCCATGGATGCAACCCACGAAGGCTAGCCTCACGGCAGGTTGAGCCCGGGCGGGTCTCGCTCGCTGAGCCGTCTCAATGAGGTCGGTGCAGATGTCTGGCTCAGGGCCTGGCTCGCCGATCCGGCCGATCAAGACGTGGATTCTGCCAAAGGGGACCCGATACCCGTACTCGATTGAGCCGGCATCAGGGCCCCAGCCTTCGTCGTCGATGTAGAGCTTGCCGCGACGACTCTTGGTCATCGACCCATAGCGTATCCCTTGAGCCCTTCGAAGTTGCCCTTCAAGAACTCAAATCCACCGTGCGCTAGCCCCACGGTGGGCGCCAACTGTCGTGGAATTGTCACGGCAGATGTCCTAGTGGAAGGACTCAGTCGTGGAGCCATCGCAACTAGGAAGCTTAAAGGGGTTAATCGGGACAAAGGACACGAGAGGTTTATACTGGTCCGGCCCCTTACAGTGAAGGTAAAGCCTAGTCCGGTTGATGTGGTATTGCTAGATTTCGATGACCAGGGAGCGAATACGCTATGCCTGGCTCTCGATTTTATGATACTTGCCCTAAGCCGCCGCCGGGTTGTCCCCTTATATACACAGGTAGACGCCTGGCGGCCTACAGAGTCCCGACCGGCTCATACAACGTGTCTGGCTCGGTGACTTCTTTTACATGCCTTTCTTTACAAGTCTTAACTATACATGGCGGTTTACAATTACAGGCCTTAAGCCGCCTTTGGGCCTGGGCCAACTACAAGTTTTATAATAACCCATCGCCTTATATATTCGCTGGGCTTCTTTTAATAACCTGCCATGAAGATTGACCCGGCCCCTCTTGGGCGGGTCATACCTGGTAGTCATATTCCCAACAGGTTTTGTTTGGCCAACTTGATCTATTTATCTTGCAATGGGAAGAGGTGCTTTGTAGTGGATTCGATCTTACGGTGCTTGATCCCAGTGACAGAAAGGGAAACGATATGTATGTATCGTTGCTACTAAGGATAAAACGATGGGGTCTATATCTACATAGATAGATCTTGTCTACATCATGTCATCGTTCTTATTGCATCACTCCATTTTTCCATGAACTTAATACACTAGATGCATGCTGGATAGCGGTTGATGTGTGGAGTAATAGTAGTAGATGCAGGCAGGAGTCAGACTACTAATCTTGGACGTGATGCCTATATAATGATCATTGCCTGGATATCGTCATGATTATTTGAAGTTCTATCAGTTGCCCAACAGTAATTTGTTTACCCACCATTTGCTATTTTTCTCGAGAGAAGCCACTAGTGAAACCTACGGCCCCCAGGTCTTCTTTTTCATATATTTGCCTTTGCGATCTACCTTTTTCATGCATTTATTTTCAGATCTACTAAACCAAAAATACAAAAATATCTTGCTGCATTTTATTTCTATTTATTTTATTTAGCGTTCGGTCTATCAATCTATTACAACTTTTTCCCGTCAACACACCATCTAGGGCACCGTTACCCGAAAGGGATTGACAACCCCTTTAACACGTTGGGTTGCGAGTGGTTGTTATTTGTGTGCAGGAGTTGTTTACGTTGTGTTGCTTGGTTCTCCTACTGGTTCGATAACCTTGGTTTCATATCTGAGGGAAATACCTACCGCCGCTGTGTTGCTTCATCCCTTCCTCTTTGGGGAAGTACCGACGTAGCTGCAAGCGACATCAAAAGGAATTTTTGGTGCTGTTACCGGGGAGGATCTTCAACATATACCAGGTTCCCAATCACAAATCTCATCTCCTCGGAATTTACATTATTTGCCATTTGCCTCTCGTTTTCCTCCCCCCCCCCCCACTTCACAAAAAAATGCTGTTTTATTCGCCTCTCTTTTTCCGTTCGCCGTTTTCTTGTTAGATCTATCCTTTACTTGCAATCATGAGTGATTTCGGTATGGCACCAACAGATGATGGCCTAACTCCTAAAATTGGATGTACATGCAATCTGGATGGTAAAACTTTTATCTTGGGGTAAGGGAACATTATGGGAAAAGAACGTATCCAAGAATTTTTCAACTATGTTGGAAATTTAAGTCTTGATGATGCTCCTATACTTATGCGGATGCTATTTCAGCACTAGTTCTGAAGCTCGAAAGTAAATTTATTCGTACTCATCCTACTTTGCAAAGATTGTTAGCTTCCCGAAATAGAGAATCCTAGAGCCAAAAAGTTGGCCACTCTCATTCTGATGAATGAGTTTGACTACATAATTCGAGAAGCTAGGGAAATATTTGAATTTTATGGTATGAATCGTGAAAAACCCGTGATAGATGAAATTCTTTATAATAGTGACTATGCACTAAGGCATTTGCTTGGGGGTAATAAGATATTTGATGAGAATCTTAAAAAGGAGGTCCCAATTCTAGATATAATCCAACAAGTTTTTAATAATGTTTATCAACACTAATCTTGGATTGTTGCGGGAAATCAAAGGGGTTATGATGAAAACCAACTAAGGAATGCTAAAGTTTCCATGGATAATATGTTTTATGTTGTGTTTACAAAACCCCATGATGAAAACTCCTCTAAGAAAATTAAGAAGGAGAAGGATGACAAAACTTAGATCCTTGCTTTATGCCTAGGTAAGGGCGTAAAACTATAGCACTTGTTGGGGGTATGACTATTAGATATGACCTGCCCAGGAGGGGCCGGGTCATCTTTATGGCGCTTCATCTAAATGAAGCCCATGAGTATATTAAAGATGGTGATTCGTACACAGGCTTGTTAAAAGGGCCAAACCAGAAGGCGTCTTAAGGCCCATAAGTGTAAACTGCCATGCATACGTAAACTTGTAATGTAAGGCATGTAAGATACGTCACCGAGAGAAACACGTTGTATTGGCCGGCCGGGACTCTGTAGGCCGCAGGGCGTCAACCCATGTATATAAGGGGACGACCCGGCAGCGGCTTAGGGAAAGAGATAATAACTCGAGAGCCAGGAAAAGCGTGTTTGCTCCCTGGTAATTGAAACCCTAGCAATACCACCTCAAACTAGACTAGGCCTTTACCTTCACCGTAACGGGCCAAACCAGTATAAACTCCTCGTGTCTTTTGTCCCGTTTAACCCCTTTGAGCTAACATCGTCGCAATGGTTCCACAACTAAGTCCTTCCATGAGGACATCTGCCGTGACACTTCCACGACAGTTGGCGCCCACCATGGGGCCAGTGCACTGTGGTTTTGAGTTCTTGAAGGGCAGCTTTGAAGGGATCAAGGGATACGCTGTGGGCCGGATGACCAAGAGTCATTGTGGAAAGCTCTACATCGACGATGCAGGCTAGGGCCCCGAGGTCGGCTCAATTGAGTACGGGTACCGGGTCCCCTTCGGCGGAATCCATGTCTTCATCTGCAAGATCAGCGAATTGGGCCCTGAGTCGGACATCTGCACCGACATCATCGAGACGGCTCAGCGTGCACGACCCGCCCGGGTTAGACCCGCCGTGAAGCATGCCTTTGTTGGATGTATCCATGGGGCTGAGTTTGAAGGCTCTGTGTCTGGCGGTGAGATGGCCATCTACTCCGATGGTGACTCGTCCACAGGCAAAGCCAATTCGATGTATCAATTGCAAGATGGACGGCTTGGGGGCTGTTCCAAGGGCGATAGTATTCCAGACCCCCACGAGCCGCCGGACAGAGTGGCAATTTTCATGGCTGGCACACAACCGTTTCTTGGTTCAACAGCCGCTGCGGCCATGACTTCCAGTGCAGCGGCAGTAACAACGGCCGGTGCTGGGGGGTCAGCTCGCCTGCCGGCTCAAGTTTTAACAGATCTGTTGGAGGATTTGGCGACTCTTATGGGAGTGGAAGTAACCGCAGACAACCAGGAACATCATAAGGCAGATGTGGCTAAGTTGCTTGATGAGATAGCGCAAGCTAAAGCGGAATTGGCAGCGGAAAATACCAGGATGGTTGCAGAACGGGCTGTTTTGAATGCTCAAGCGCAGCGGATTCAAGCAGATTCGTACCGGCCTATAGTGGATCAGAACGCTTCAAACAAAGTCTTGAGGAGAAAATGCCAGAGTTGTCTGCCCCCGATTTATGAGTCAAGGAACCTCTTCAACACACCCAGAGTGGGGGCTAGTAACCCGCTGGTGATAAACCAGACACTTGAGGCACTAGTGGGTGGGGCGACGGGTCAGCCGCGCATAGTGATACGTCTCCAACGTATCTATAATTTTTTATTGCTCCATGCTATATTATCTACTATTTTGGACATTATTGGGCTTTATTATCCACTTTTATATTATTTTTGGGACTAGCCTATTAACCGGAGGCCCAGCCCAGAATTGCTGTTTTTTTGCCTGTTTTAGGGTTTCGAAGAAAAGGAATATCAAACGGAGTCCAAACGGAATGAAACCTTTAGGAACGTGATTTTATCATCGAATACAACTCAGGAGACTTGGACCCTACGTCAAGCCACGTAACAGGAGCCCACGAGGTAGGGGGCGCGCCTAGCCCCCCCCCCCAAGCACGCCCTCCACCCTCGTGGGGCCCCTGTTGCTCCACCGACGTACTTCTTCCTCCTATATATACCCACGTACCCCCAAACGATCAGAGAAGGAGCCAAAACCCTAATTCCACCGCTGTAACTTTTTGTATCCACGAGATCCCATCTTGGGGCCTGTTCCGGAGCTCCACCGGAGGGGGCATCGATCACAAAGGGCTTGTACATCAACACCATAGCCTCAATGATGAAGTGTGAGTAGTTTACTTCAGACCTACGGGTCCATAGTTAGTAGCTACATGGCTTCTTCTCTATTTTTGGATCTCAATACAATGTTCTCCCCCTCTCCTGTGGAGATCTATTCGATGTAATCTTCTTTTTTCGGTGTGTTTGTTGAGATCAATGAATTGTGGGTTTATGATCAAGTCTATCTATGAATAATATTTGAATCTTCTCTGAATTGTTTTATGTATGATTGGTTATCTTTGCAAGTCTCTTCGAATTATGAGTTTGGTTTGGCCTACTAGATTGATGTTTCTTGCAATGGGAGAAGTGCTTAGCTTTGGGTTCAATCTTGCGGTGTCCTTTCCCGGTGACAGTAAGGGTAGCAAGGCACGTATTGTATTGTTGCCATCGAGGATAACAAGATGGGGTTTTATTCATATTGCATGAGTCTATCCCTCTACATCATGTCAACTTGCTTAAGGCGTTACTCTGTTTTTAACTTAATACTCTAGATGCATGCTGGATAGCGGTCGATGAGTGGAGTAATGGTAGTAGATGCAGGCAGGAGTCGATCTACTTGTCTCGGACGTGATGCCTATATACATGACCATACCTAGATATTCTCATAACTATGCTCAATTCTGTCAATTGCTCAACAGTAGTTTGTTCACCCACCGTAGAATACTTATGCTCTCGAGAGAAGCCACTAGTGAAACCTATGGCCCCCGAGTCTATCTTTATCATATCAATCTCCTACTACTTAGTTATTTACTTTGCTATTTACTTTGCCTTTATTTTACTTTGCATCTTTATCCTAAAAATACCTAAAATATTATCTTTATCATATCTATCAGATCTCACTCTCGTAAGTGGCCCCATAGGGATTGACAACCCCTATTTGCGTTGGTTGCAAGGATTTATTTGTTTGTGCAGGTATGAGGGACTTGCATGTAGCCTCCTACTGGATTGATACCTTGGTTCTCAAAAACTGAGGGAAATACTTACGCTACTTTGTTGCATCATCCCTTCCTCTTCGGGGAAAACCAACGCAGTGCTAAAAGAGGTAGCAAGAAGGATTTCTGGCACCGTTGCCGGGGAGGTCTACGCAAAAGTCAACATACCAAGTACCCATCACATACCCTTATCTCCCGCATTACATTATTCACCATTTGCCTCTCGTTTTCCTCTCCCCCCAATTCACCCTTGCTATTTTATTCGCCCTCTCTCTCTATCCTCCCTCTCTATTTTCCCATTTTGTCCGCTTGCTTTTTGTTTGCTTGTGTGTTAGTTTGCTTGTTTGTCGCGATGGCTCAAGATAATACTAAATTGTGTGACTTCACCAATACCAAGAACAATGATTTTATTAGCACTCTGATTGCTCCTCTTACCGATGTTGAATCTTGTGAAATTAATACTGCTTTGTTGAATCTTGTCATGAAAGATCCGTTCTTCGGCCTTCCTAGTGAAGATGCCGCTACCAATCTAAATAGCTTCGTTTATTTGTGTGACATGCAAAATAATAAAGATGTGGATAATGATATTGTTAAATTGAAGTTATTTCCATTTTCGCTTAGATATCGTGCTAAAGCTTGGTTTTCGTATTTGCCTAAAAATAGTATTGATTCATGGAACAAGTGCAAAGATGCTTTTATCTCTAAGTATTTTCCTCCCGCTAAGATCATCTCTCTTAGAAAGGATATTATGAACTTTAAGCAACTTGATCATGAACATGTTGCACAAGCTTGGGAGAGAATGAAATTAATGATACGTAATTGCCCTACTCATGGTTTAAATTTGTGGATGATTATACAAAAAAATTATGCCGGATTGAATTTTGCTTCCAGAAATCTTTTAGATTCGGCCGCGGGAGGCACTTTTATGGAAATCACTTTAGGAGAAGCTACTAAACTCCTAGATAATATTATGGTTAATTATTCTCAATGGCACACTGAAAGATCTACTAATAAAAAGGTGCATGCGATAGAAGAAATTAATGTTTTAAGTGGAAAGATGAATGAACTTATGAAATTATTTGCTAATAAGAGTGTTTGTTCTGATCCTAATGATATGCCCTTGTCTACTTTGATTGAGAATAATAATGAATCTATGGATGTGAATTTTGTTGGTAGGAACAATTTTGGTAACAACACGTGTAGAGGAAATTTCAATCCTAGGCCTTATCCTAGTAATCCCTCTAATAATTATGGTAATTACTACAACAATTCTTATGGAAATTATAATAAGATGCCCTCTGATTTTGATTCTAATATTAAAGAATTTATTACTTCGCAAAAGAATTTTAATGCTATGATTGAAGAAAAATTGCTTAAGATTGATGATTTGGCTAGGAACGTTGATAGAATTGCTCTTGATGTTGATTCTTTGAAACTTAGATCTATTCCACCTAAGCATGATATCAATGAGTCTCTCAAAGCCATGAGAATTTCCATTGACGAGTGCAAAGAAAGAACCGCTAGGATGCGTGCTAAGAAAGATGCCTTTATAAAAGCATGTTCTTCTAGTTCCTATGAAAATAATGATGAAGATATAAACATTATTGATGTGTCCCCTATTAAATCTTTGTTTTGCAATATGAATCTTGATAATGATGGGACTGAATATGATCCACCTTTACCTAGAAGGCGTTCTAAGAATTCTGAATCTTTTGTTCTTGATACTAAATTTTATAAAAGTGGGATTGAAGAAATTAAAACCCTAGATGTTGCTAAACACACCATTATGGATTTCAAGGAATTTAACTATGAAAATTTCTCTTTGATTGATTGTATTTCCTTGTTGCAATCCGTGCTAAATTCTCATCATGCTTATAATCAAAATAAAGCGTTTACTAAACATATGGTTGATGCCTTGATGCAATCTTATGAAGAAAAACTTGAATTGGAAGTTTCTATCCCTAGAAAACTTATGATGAGTGGGAACCAACTATTAAAATTAAAATTAAAGATCATGAATGCTATGCTTTATGTGATTTGGGTGCTAGTGTTTCCACGATTCCAAAGACTTTGTGTGATTTGTTAGGTTTCCGTGATTTTGATGATTGCTCTCTAAACTTGCACCTTGCAGATTCCACTATTAAGAAACCTATGGGAAGAATTAATGATGTTATTATTGTTGCAAATAGGAATTATGTGCCCGTAGATTTTATTGTTCTTGACATAGATTGCAATCCTTCATGTCCTATTATTCTTGGTAGACCTTTCCTTAGAACGATTGGTGCAATTATTGATATGAAGGATGGAAATATTAGATTCCAATTTCTGTTAAGGAAAGGCGTGGAACACTTTCCTAGAAAGAAAATTAAATTACCTTATAAATCTATTATGAGAGCCACTTATGGATTGCCTACCAAAGATGGCAATACCTAGATCTATTCTTGCTTGTTATGCCTAGCTAGGGGCGTTAAACGATAGCGCTTGTTGGGAGGCAACCCAATTTTATTTTTATTCCTTGCTTTTTGCTCCTGTTTACTAATAAATAAATTATTTAGATTCTGTTTTGGTTGTGTTTTTTGTGTTTAATTAGTGTTTGTGCCAAGTAGAACCGTTGTGAAGACTTGGGGAAAGTCTTGTTGAACTTGCTGTAAAAAACAGAAACTTTAGCACCCACGAGAACTGCTGCCATTTTTATTTAGAGAGCGATATTTAGTTAATTATTTTTGAAGATGATTAATAGATAAATTTCTCACGTCCAGAAATTTATTTTAGAATTTTTGGGGTTCCGGATCTTGCGCTAGCTACAGATTACTACAGACTGTTCTGTTTTTGACAGATTCTGTTTTTGTGTGTGTTGTTTGATTATTTTGATGAATCTGTGGCTAGTAAATTAGTTTATAAACCATAGAGAAGTTGGAATACATTAGGTATAACACCCATATAAATAAATAATGAGTTCATTACAGTACCTTGAAGTGGTCTTTTTTTCTTTCGCTAACGGAGCTCACGAGATTTTCTACTTTAAGTTTTGTGTTGTGAAGTTTTCAAGTTTTGGGTAAAGATTTGATGGATTATGGAACAAGGAGTGGCAAGAGCCTAAGCTTGGGGATTCCCATGGCACCCCCAAGATAATCTAAGGACACCTAAAAGCCAAAGCTTGGGGATGCCCCGGAAGGCATCCCCTCTTTTGTCTACTTCTATCGGTAACTTTACTTGAAGCTATATTTTTATTTACCACATGATATGTGTTTTGCTTGGAGCGTCTTGCATGATTTGAGTCTTTGCTTATTAGTTTACCACAATCATCCTTGCTGTACACACCTTTTGAGAGAGCCATATATGATTTGGAATTTGTTAGAATACTCTATGTGCTTTGCTTATATCTTTTGAGCTATATAGTTTTACTCTAGTGCTTCACTTATATCTTTTAAAGCACAGTGGTGGATTTGTTTTATAGAAACTATTGATCTCTCATGCTTCACTTAGATTATTTTGAGAGTCTTAAATATCATGGTAATTTGCTTTAAATCCTAATATGCTTGGTATGCAAGATTAATAATAAAACTTTCTTATGAGTGTGTTGAATACTAAGAGAAGTTTGATGCTTGATGATTGTTTTGAGACATGGAGGTAATAATATCAAAGTCGTGCTAGTTGAGTAGTTGTGAAATTGAGAAATACTTGTTTTGAGGTTTGCAAGTCCCGTAGCATGCACGTATGGTAAACGTTATGCAACAAATTTGAAACATGAGGTGTTATTTGATTGTCTTCCTTATGAGTGGCGGTCGGGGAAGAGCGATGGTCTTTTCCTACCAATCTATCCCCCTAGGAGCATGGGCGTAGTACCGAGGTTTTTGATGACTTATAGATTTTTGCAATAAGTATGTGAGTTCTTTATGACTAATGTTGAGTCCATGGATTATATGCACTCTCACCCTTCCATCCTTGCTAGCCTCTTCGGTATTATGCATTGCCCTTTCTCACATTGAGAGTTGGCGCAAACTTCGCCGGTGCATCCAAACCCTGTGATATGATACGCTCTTTCACACATAAACCTCGTTATATCTTCCTCAAAACAGCCACCATACCTACCTATTATGGCATTTCCATAGCCATTCCGAGATATATTACCATGCAACTTTCCATCATTCTGTTCATCATGACACATTCATCATTGTCATATTGCTTAGCATGATCATGTAGTTGACATAGTATTTGTGGCAAAGCCACCGTTCATAATTCTTTCATACATGTCACTCTTGGTCCATTGCATATCCCGGTACACCGCCGGAGGCATTCATATAGGTTCCAGTATAAACTGGACTAGGCCTTTACCTTCACCGTAAGGGGCCGAACCAGTATAAACTCCTCATGTACTTTGTCCCGTTTGACCCCTTTGAGCTAACCTCGTCGCAATGGTTCCAGAACTAAGTCCTTCCATGAGGACATCTGTCGTGACACTTCCACGACAGCGCTTGTTGGGAGGCAACCCAATGAATAAATTTTAAATTGTGCTTTTTTCTTTGTGTTTTTGAGTGTTAGCACAATTATGCTACTATTGTGATTGTGTTTTTTGTGTTTTAATTAGGTTTTGTGCCAAGTAGAACCAATAGGATCTTCTTGGGTGATAGTTGTTTGATCTTGCTGAAAAAGACAGAAACTTTATTCTCATGAAAATAATTGTTAGAAATCACCACAACATGATAAAATGCCAATTCTTTTTGCAGAAGATTAATATACAAATTACCCAGGTCTTCCTAGTTTTTCAGAATGTTTGGAGTTCCAGAAGTATTCGAACAATCGGATTGCTACAGACTGTTCTGTTTTGACAGATTCTGTTTTCTTTGTGTTGTGTGCTTATTTTGATGGCTCTGTGGTGTTCTTTGATGAGTTTTTGCCATAGAAAAGTTGGAATATAGTAGATATAATACAAAAACAAAACATGAATTGGTTTTATACATCACTTTTAGTAGTGATTTATTTTTCTTACACTAACGGTTCTCACGAAGGTTTTGTTGAGTTTTTTGTGATTGAAGTTTTCAAGTTTTGGGTTGTCTTACAATGGATGAAGGAAGGATATAAGAGCCTAAGCTTGGGGATGCCCCAGCATCCCAAGCTATTATCCAAAAATGAGCAACCAACTAAGCTTGGGGATGCCCCCGAGTGGCATCCCCGCTTTCCTCCAACAACTATCGGTATTTTAGTTGAAGCTATATTTTTATTCGTTACATGATATGTGTTTTGCTTGGAGCGTATTGTATCATATGAGTCTTTGCTTGTTTTATTTTGTGTTTTAAGTCATCAATCCTTGCTGGACACACTTATTTGGGAGAGCCAAAATTATGTCATGACTTGTCAGAATTGCTCTCTATGCTTCACTTAAATTTTTTATGAGCAATGGACTTGCTCTAGTGCTTCACTTTTATCTTTTTTGAGCACAGTGTGCTTATTATTTTTGAAGAAATGTTCTCTTGATTCACTTAGATTTATTTGAGAGTTAGTAAAATTTTCAAGAAATCCTCTCTTGCTTCACTTAAAATCATTTTGAGAGAAACAAAAAAGAATTATGCCCATGATCTTCACTTATATTTGTTTGAGCTTATGAAAAGCAACACATGAAAATTAGTGCCAAAGTGATAGATATCCAAGAAGGATATAATAAAAACTTTCATGAAGATCATTGGACAAAATAAACTTGATTATCGGTAATAGTTTTGAGATATGATGATGTGATATGTGAGTTATGTTGATGAGTAATTATGCTCTAGTAAGAATATTGGTGTTAAGGTTTGTGATTCCCTATGCAAGTATGAAAGTCAATAGTCATGCAATGAAATTATATCCAACTTATGGTGCATTATTCGGTGTTATTTATGCTTAATGCTTGCTTATGAGATTATCCGTTTCTTAGTTGGTCGCTTCCCAATCTTTTGCTAGCCTTCATTTTGCACCAAGTATGATCTCTACTTGTGCATCCCAAATCCTTTAAACCAGTTTTGCCACAAGAGTCCACTGTATCTACCTATATGTGGTATTCTTTTGCGGTTCTAAGAAAATTTGCATGTGCCATCTCTAATTTTCAAAATAAACTTCTCTTTTGTGTGTTTGTTTCGCCCGCGGAGCGGTGAGGGGTGGCTAATATTTTCCATGCTGGATGTGTTATTCTCACGATGAGTGTTTATTCACTTGTCATTGCATGAGAGTAAGGCAAAGGTTTTAGGGATGCCCGGTCCCGAAATGCAAAAATGAATTTACTTTATGTTGTCAAATAATAAATTCCTTGGAAAGTGTTGGTATGGAGGGCACCTGTGGATACGGTTAGCCATGGAAAGTGAAAGTATGGTGGAAAAAGGAATACAATTTATTTTCTGTTTGGGAACTACCTATGGAATATCTAGCATGGAAAGTGTTGGGAACTCTAAGTCATTTTCGTTGGTTGGATGGATACACCTCTCAAAATGTTTTTATTTCTAATTTTTTTTGCTTTGAGCTCTGGCACCTCTACAAATCACTACTTCCCTCTGTGAAGGGCCTTTCCTTTTATTTTATGCAATTTTTATTTTTGAATTTGAGTCTCCATCTTCTCTCATAAAAAGCACCAACTAGGAGGCAATATGATTGTACTTAAGTATTGGGTGTAGCTAATATTCGAGTGTGTTTCATGAATGGATCAATGGTTGAGCATGATGGGCAAGGAGTAACTTATTTTAGCATTGATATTTTGAAAGACATGGTTGCTTGTTGATATGCTTGAGTATCTAAATTATTATGTCAAAACTAGACTATTGTTTTGTATCACATAAAAGTCCAATTGTCCATGCTATAGAGAAAAGAATATGATATGACATGATAGGTAGCATTGCACATCAAAAATTCTATTTTTATCACTTACCTACTCGAGGACGAGTAGGAGTTAAGCTAGGGGATGCTAATACGTCTCCAACGTATCTATAATTTTTGATTGTTCCATGCTATTATATTATCAATCTTGGATGTGTTATAATCATTTTATAGTCTTTTATATCATTTTTTGGTTCTAACCTATTGACATAGTGCCAAGTGCCAGTTGTTGTTTTTTCATGTTTTTTACATCGCAGGAAATCAATATCAGACGGAGTCCAAATGCCACGAAACTCCATGATGAATTTTTATGGGCCAAAAGGAACACAACGGGCCTGGCAGCGCCTGGGGGGTGCCCCGAGGGGGGCACAATCCACCAGGGCACGCTGGGAGGACCAGGCGCTCCCTGTTGGGTTGTGGCCACCTTGGGTCCCCCCAGACCACCTCTTTGCTCTATAAATACCCCAATATTCCAGAAATCCTAGGCACATCGACGAAATATTCATCTAGCCGCCGCAGAGTCCAGAACCACCAGATCCAATCTAGACACCATCTCGGATGGGGTTCACCACCTCCATTGGTGCCTCTCCGATGATGCGTGAGTAGTTCTTTGTAGACCTTCGGGTCTGTAGTTAGTAGCTAGATTGCTTTCTCTCTCTCTCGCTGAATTCTCGATACAATGGTCTCTTGGAGATCCATATGATGTAACTCTTTTGCGATGTGTTTGTTGGGATCTGATGAACTTCGAGTTTATGATCAGTTATATCTTTTTATATCCATGAAAGTCATTTGAGTTTCTTTGATATCTTATATGCATGATCTCTTATAGCCTCATATTTCTTCTCCAATATTTGGGTTTTGTTTGGCCAACATGATCTATTTATCTTGCAATGGGAAGAGGTGCTTTGTAGTGGGTTCGATCTTACGGTGATTGATCCTAGTTACAGAAAGGGAAACGATATGTATGTATCGTTGCTACTAAGGATAAAATGATGGGGTCTATCTCTACATAGATAGATATTGTCTACATCATGTCTTCGTTCTTATTGCATTACCCGGTTTTTCCATGAACTTAATACACTAGATGCATGCTGGATAGCGGTCAATGTGTGGAGTAATAGTAGTAGATGCAGGCAGGAGTCGGTCTACTAATCTTGGATGTGATGCCTATATAATGATCATTTCTTGGATATCGTCATGATTATTTGAAGTTCTATCAATTGCCCAACAGTAAATTTTTTACCCACCGTTTACTATTTTTCTCAAGAGAAGCCACTAGTGAAACCTACGGCCCCAGGGTCTTCTTTCTCATATATTTGCTTTTACGATCTACCTTTTTCTTGCATTTATTTTTAGATCTACTAAACCAAAAATACAAAAATACCTCACTGCATTTTATTTCTATTTATTTTATTTGGCGTTTGATCTATCAATCTATTACAACTTTTTCCTGTCCACGCATCATCTTGGGAGCCGTTACCCGAAAGAGATTGACAACCCCTTTAACACGTCGGGTTGCCAGTGGTTGTTATTTGTGTGCAGGGGATGTTTACGTTGTGTTTCTTGGTTCTCCTACTGGTTCGATAACCTTGGTTTCATATATGAGGTAAATACCTACCGCCATTGTGCTGCATCATCCCTTCCTCTTTGGGGAAATACCGACATAGCTTCAAGTGACATCAGGGTGCTTTGAGGGGAGCACAACCCACCAGGGCGTGCCTATAGGCCCAGGCACGCCCTGGTGGGTTGTGCCCACCTCGGTTGCCTCCCGAACCGTCTCTTTACTCTATAAATACCCCAATATTCTGGAAACCCTAGGGGAGCCGATGAAAAACAATTCCAGCCGCCGCAAGTTCCAGAACCACCAGATCCAATCTAGACACCATAACGGAGGGGTTCATCATGTACATTGGTGCCTCTCCGATGATGCGTGAGTAGTTATTTGTAGACCAACGGGTCCGTAGTTAGTAGCTAGATGGCTTCCTCTCTCTCGTTTTATTCTCAATACTATGGTCTCTTGGAGATCCATATGATGTAACTCTTTTTGCAGTGTGTTTGTTGGGATCCGATGAACTTTGAGTTTATGATCAGATCTATCTTTTTATACATGAAAGTTATTTGAGTCTTCTTTGATCTCTTATATGCATGATTGCTTATAGCCTCCTATTTCTTATCCGATATTTGGGTTTTGTTTGGCCAACTTGATCTATTGATTTTGCAATGGGAAGAGGTGCTTTTTGATGTGTTCGATCTTATGGTGCTTGATCCCAGTTACACAAGGGGAACCGACACATCTATATCGTTTGCATTAAGGATAACAAGATTGGGTCTATTTCTGCATAAATAGATCTTTTCTATATCATGTCATCGTTCTTATTTCATTACTCTGTTTTTTCTTGAACTTAATACACTAGATGCATGCTCGATAGCGGTCGATGTGTGGAGTAATAGTAGTAGATGCAGGCAGGAGTCGGTCTACTAATCTTGGACGTGATGCCTATATAATGATCATTGCCTGGATATTGTCATGATTATTTGAAGTTCTATCAATTACCCAACAGTAATTTGTTCCCCCACCGTTTGCTATTTTTCTCAAGAGAAGCCACTAGTGAAACCTACGGCCCCCGGGTCTCTTCTTTATTATATTTGCCGTTGTGCTCTATTTTCCTTTGCTTTTATTTTTAGATCTATTAAACTAAAAATACAAAAATACCTTGCTGCACTTTATTTTATTGGTGTTCTATCTATCAATTCATTACAACTTTCTCACGTTCGTTTGCCAATTTCTGGCACCGTTACCCAAAAGGGATTGACAACCCCTTCAGTACATCGGGTTGCGAGTATTTGTTATTTGTGCGCAGGTGCCATTCACGTAGTGTTGCATGGTTCTCCTACTAGTTCGATAACCTTGATCTCATCATTGAGGGAAATATCTACCGTCGCTGTACTACATCATTCCTTCCTCTTTGGGGAAATACCAATGTAGTTCTAGCAGGCATCGCCTACCTATATGCGGTATTTACCTACCGTTCCAAGTAAATTTGCATGTGCCAAACTCTAAACCTTCAAATAATAATCTATTTTGTATGCCCGAATCGCTCATGTAGCGACTGGGGCTGTCAGTATCTTCCATGCTAGTGGGTTGTTCTCACGGTGAGTGTTGATTCACTTGTCATGCATAAGAAAGTGGCTGGTATTCGGGATGCCCAGTTCCATGCTCAAATCAAATCAAAATATAATTTCAAACAAAACTCCCCCAGGACTGTTGTTGGTATGGACGGTACCCATTGTTTCGGACTAGCCGTGGAGTGTGCTTGTTGGTGGAGGGGGAGTAAGAACTGTACTATTCTGTTTGGGAACTGCCTATAATGTATCTAGCATGGAAGGTACCGAGATCTCTTGCTTGTTATGTTGACAACGAAAGCATACCGCTCAAAATTATATTCACCTCTATTTCAAAAAGCTCGAGCTCTGGCACCTCTGCAAATCTGTGCTTCCCTCTGCGAAGGGCCTATCTATTTACTTTTACTGTTGTGTCATCATCCTCTTATAAAAAGCACCAGCTGGAGAGCACCACTGTCATTTGTATGCTTTTCTATTAGATGGTATTGAGTATGACTGGATCTCTTTTACCATGAATTACAATGTCTAGTAAGTCCTTGATCTTCAGGGGTGTTCTGCATTTATGTTATGTGGTCTCAGAAAGGGCTAGCGAGAAACCATTTTGTTATATCATATCATGATTGTTTCAAAAAAGTGTTGTCATCCGAGATTTATTATTATTACTCGCTTGTTGATTATGCCATTGATATGAGTAAATCTGAGACCTAAATGTTATTGTGAATATGGTTAGTTTATAATCTTTGCTGAAAACTTGAATGTTGGCTACACATATTTGCAACAATAAGATCAAACAGAGTTTGTAAAAGTTTTTCTTTATCACTTTCAGTTTGTCAACTGAATTGCTTGAGGACAAGCAATGGGTTAAGCTTGGGGGAGTTAATACGCCTCCATCGTATCTACTTTTCCAAACTCTTTTGCTCTTGTTTTGGACTCTAATTTGCATGATTTGAATGGAACTAACCCGGAATGACGCTGTTTTCAGCAGAATTGCCTTGGTATTTATTTTGTGCAGAAATAAAAGTTCTCCGAATGACATGAAAATTTACGGAGCATATTTTTGGAATAAATAAAAATACTAGCGAAAGAATCAACCAGAGGGGACCCAGCAGGTGAACACAAGGTTGGAGGGCGCGCCCTACCCCCTGGGTGCGCCCCTGCCTTGTGGGTCCCTGGACCTCCTCTGGCCCAAACTCCAACTCTATATATTCACATCTGCGGAGAAAAAAATCAGATAGAAGGATTCATCATGTTTTACGATATGGAGCCACCACCACCTCCTGTTCTTCATCGGTAGGGCAGATCTGGAGTCCGTTTGGGGCTCCGGAGAGGGGGATTCATCACGATCATCATCACCAACCTTCCTCCATCACCAATTTCATGATGCTCACCGCCGTGCGTGAGTAATTCCATCATAGGCTTGCTGGAGGGTGATGGGTGGGATGAGATTTCTCATGTAATCGAGTTAGTTTTGTTAGGGTTTGATCCCTAGTATCCACTATGTTTTGAGGTTGATGTTGCTATGACTTTGCTATGCTTAATGCTTGTCACTAGGGCCCGAGTGCCATGATTTCAGATCTGAACCTATTATGTTTTCATGAATATATTTGTGTTCTTGATCCTATCTTGCAAGTTGTAGACACCTATTACGAGTTATAATCCGCATAACCCAAGGTGACAATAATTGGGATTATTTCCGGTGATTACCGTAGTTTGAGGAGTTCATGTATTCTCTGAGTGCTAATTCCTTGGTCTGGTTCTCTGTTAAAAGGAGGCCTTAATATCCCTTAGTTTCCATTAGGACCCCGCTGCCACGGGAGGGTAGGACAAAAGATGTCAGGTTAGTTCTTTTCCATAAGCACGTATGACTATATTTGGAATACATGGTGCTACTTCTTGAGCTTGCGTTGGTTTTCCCTTGAAGAGGAAAGGGTGATGCAGCAAAGTGGAGTAAGTATTTCCCTCAGTTTTGAGAACTAAGGTATCAATCCAGTAGGACAATGCACAAGTCACCGAATACATGCACAAACAAACACCAACTTGCACCCAACGCGATAAAGGGGTTGTCAATCCCTTCACGGTTATTTGCAAAGTGGGATCTGATAGAGATGGATAAATGGTAAAGTATTATTTTTGGTATTTTTGGTTTATGGAATGGAAAGTAAAAGATTGCAAAGGAAGTAAATAGGAAACTAATATTGTAGACCAGAAACTTATATGATGGAAAGTAGACCCGGGGGCCATAGGTTTCACTAGAGGCTTCTCTCAAGATAGAAAATATTACGATGGGTGAACAAATTACTGCTAAGCAGTTGATAGAAAAGCGCAAAGTTATGACGATATCTAAGGCAATGATCATGAATATAGGCATCACGTTCGTATCAAGTAGAACGACTCCTGCCTGCATCTACTACTATTACTCCACTGATCGACCGACCCATGCCTACATCTGGAGTATGAAGTTCATGAAGAACAGAGTAACACATTAAGTAAGATGACATGATGTAGCGGGATAAACTCAAGCAATATGATGAAAACCCCATCTTGTTATCCTCGATGGCAATAATACAATACGTGCCTTGTTGCCCCTACTGTCACTAGGAAAGGACACCGCAAGATTGAACCCAAAGCTAAGCACTTCTCCCATTGCAAGAAAAACCAATCTAGTTGGCCAAACCAAATCGATAGTCTGAAGAGACTTGCAAAGATATCAAATCATGCATATAAGAATTCAGAGGAGATTAAAATAATATTCATAGATAAGCTGATCATAAATCCACAATTCATCGGATCACGGCAAACACACCGCAAAAAGGTACTACATCGAATAGATATCCAAGAACATCGAGGAGAACATGGTATTCATAATCAAAGAGTGAGAAGAGGCCATCTAGCTACTAGCTATGGACCCATAGGTCTATGGTAAACTACTCACGCTTCATCGGAGAGGCAATGGTGTTGATGTAGAAGCCCTTCGTGATCGAATCTCCCTCCGGCAGGATGCCGAAAAAGGCCCCTAGATGGGATCTAATGGGTACAGAAGGTTGTGACGGTGGAAAAGTGTTTTCGTGGCTCTCCTGGTTGGTTTGGGAATATTTGAGAATATATAGGCAGAAGAAATAGGTCGGTGGAGTCACGAGGGCCCCACAAGGGTGGGGGCATGCCCTACCCCCTGGGTGCGCCCTCCGTCCTTGTGGCCGCCTCGTGGCTTCCCTGGCATGTACTCCAAGTCCTCTGGATGTCTTCTGGTCCAAGAAAAATCATCGTGAAAGTTTCATTCCCTTTGGACTCTGTTTGATATTCATTTTCCGCGAAACTCTAAAACAAGGAAAAAACAGGAACTGGCACTGGGCTCTAGGTTAGTAGGTTAGTCCCAAAAATAATATAAAATTGCATAATAATGCATATAAAACATCCAAAACAGATAATATAATAGCATGGAACAATAAAAAATTATAGATACGTTGGAGACATATCAAGCATCCCTAAGCTTAATTTTTGCTCGTCCTCGAGGAGGTAAATGATAAAAATAGAATTTTTGATGTGGAATGCTACCTAACATATTTATCCATGTAATTTTCTTTATTGTGGCATGAATGTTCAGATCTGTATGATTCAAAACAAAAGTTTAATATTGACATAAAAAATAATACTTCAAGCATACTAACAAGATAATTACGACTTCTCAAAATAACATGGCCAAAGAAAGCTTATCCCTACAAAATCATATAGTCTGGCTATGCTCCATCTTCATCACACAAAATATTTAAATCATGCACAACCCCGATGACAAGCCAAGCAATTGTTTCATATTTTTTATGTCCTCAAACCTTTTCAACTTTCACGCAATACATGAGCGTGAGCCATGGACATAGCACTATTGGTGGAGTAGAAGGTGGTTGCGGAGAAGACAAAAAAAGAGGGAGATAGTCTCACATCAACTAGGCATATCAATGGGCTATGGAGATGCCCATCAATATATATCAATGTGAGTGAGTAGGGATTGCCATGCAATAGATGCACTAGAGCTATAAGTTTATGAAAGCTCAAAAAGAAAACTAAGTGGGTGTGCATCCAACTTACTTACTCACAAAGACCTAGGGTAATTTGAGGAAGCCCATCATTGGAATATACAAGCCAAGTTCTATAACGAAAATTCCCACTAGTATATGAAAGTGACAACATAGGAGACTCTCTATCATGAAGATCCTGGTGCTACTTTGAATCACAAGTATGGAAAAGGACAGTAACATTGCCCCTTCTCTCTTTTTATCTCATTTTTTCTTTTCTTTTTTCTCTCTTTTTTCTTTTTTTCTCTTTTTTTCTTCTTTTTTTCTTTTTCCTTTCTCTCTTTTTTCTTTCTTTTTCTCTTTTTTCTTCTTCTTTCTTTTATTTCATCACATGGGACAATGTTCTAAAAAGGAAGATCATCATACTTCTATTTACTTACAACTCAAAAATTACTACTCGACACTATAACAAGATATGACTCTATATGAATGCCTCCGGCGGTGTACCAGGATGTGCAATGAATCAAGAGTGACATGTATAAAAAATGATGAATGGTGGCTTTGCCACAAATACGATATCAGTTACATGATCATGCAAAGCAATATTACAATGATGATGCATGTCGTAATAAACAAAATGGTGGAAAGTAATTACATGGAAATATATGTCAGAATGGCTATGGAAATGCCATAATAGGTAGGTATGGTGGCTGTTTTGAGGAAGGTATATGGTGGGTTTATGGTACCGGCAAAAGTTGCGCGGCACTAGAGAGGCTAGCAACGATGGAAGGATGAGAATGCGTATAATCCATGGACTCAACATTAATCATAAAGAACTCATATACTTATTGCAAAAATCTATTAGTTATCAAAACAAAGTACTACGCGCATGCTCCTAGAGGGATAGATTGGTAGGAAAATACCATCACTCGTCCCCGACCGCCACTCATAACGAAGAGAATCAAAAAATATCTCATGCTCCAACTTTGTTATATAACGGTTCACCATACATGCATGCTACGTGAATCACAAACTTTAACATAAGTATTTCTCAAATTCACAATTACTCACTGGAATGACTCTAATATTACCATCTTCATATCTCAAAACAATCATAAGGAATCAAACTTCTCATAGTATTCAATGCACTTTATGTGAAAGTTTTTATTATATCCCTCTTAGATGCCTATCATATTAGGACTAAATTTATAACCAAAGAAAATTACCATGCTGTTTAGAGTCTCTCAAAATAATATAAGTGAAGCACGAGAGTTCATAAATTTCTATAAAATAAACCACCTCCGTGCTCTAAAAAGATATAAGTGAAGTACTAGAGCAAAATTGCCTAGCTCAAAAGATATAAGTGAAGCACATAGAGTATTCTAATAAATCACGATTCATGCGTGTCTCTCTCAAAATGTGTGCATAGGAAGGATGATTGTGGCAAAGTAAAAATCAAAGACTCAAATCATACAATACGCTCCAAGCAAAACACATATCATGTGGTGAATAAAAATATATAGCCTCAAGTAAAGTTACCGATAGAAGAAGACGAAAGAGGGGATGCCTTCCGGGGCATCCCCAAGCTTAGGCTCTTGGTTTTACCTGAATATTACCTTGGGGTGCCTTGGGCATCTCCAAGCTTAGGCTCTTGCCACTCCTTATTCCATAGTCCGTCAAATCCTTACCCAAAACTTGAAAACTTCACAACACAAAACTCAATAGAAAATTTCATAAGCTCTGTTAGTATAAGAAACTAAATCACCACTTATGGTACTGTTGTGAACTCATTCTTTATTTATATTGGTGTAATATCTACTGTATTCCAACTTTTCCATGGTTCATACCCCCCGATACTAGCCACAGTTTCATCAAAATAAGCAAATAGCACATAGAAAACAAAATGTGTCAAAAACAGAATAGTCTGTAGCAATATGGATATTTTGAATACTGCTGTAACTCCAAAAATTCTAAAAAAATAGGAAGACCTAAGAACTTTGTTTATTAGTCATCTGCAAAAAGAATTAGTATTTTATCACACTTCTGCTAAAAATGAGAAAAAAAATTCTCAGCGCAAAAGTTTCTGTTTTTCAGCAAGATCAAATCAACTATCACCGTAAGCTATCCCAAAGTTCTTACTTGGCACAAACACTAATTAAAACATAAAACCACATCTAACCAGATGCTAGATGAAGTATTTATTGCAAAACAGAACCTAAAAAGTAAAAACAAAAACAAAATTGGGTTGCCTCCGAGCAAGCGCTAATGTTTAACGCCCTTAGCTAGGCATAAAACACGAATATATCTATGTATTACCATGTTTGGCATGCAATCCATGTTGGGGAACGTAGTAATTTCAAAAAAAATCCTACGCACACGCAAGATCATGGTGATGCATAGCAACGAGAGGGGAGAGTGGTGTCCGTGTACCCTCGTAGACCGTAAGCGGAAGCGTTATGACAAAGCGGTTGATGTAGTCGTACGTCTTCACGATCGACCGATCCTAGTACCGAACGTACGGCACCTCCGCGATCTGCACACGTTCAACTCGGTGATGTCCCACGAACTCACGATCCAGCAGAGCTTCGAGGGAGAGTTCCATCAGCACGATGGCGTGATGGCGGTGATGATGAAGCTACCGTCGTAGGGCTTCGCCTAAGCACCGCTACGATATGACCGAGGTGGAATATGGTGGCGGGGGGCAACGCACATGGCTTGGAACAATCAACTTGTGTCCTAGGGTGCCCCCCCCCCCCCCCGCCCCCGTATATAAAGGATCAAGGGGGGAGGTCGTCCGGCCTTGGTGCGCCCCAAGGAGAGGACGAATCCTCCTCCTAGTAGGAGTAGGATTCATCCTTTCCTAGTACTACTAGGAAGGGGAAGGGGCCGGGAAGGAAGGAGAGGGAGAAGAAGAGGGAAAGAGGGGTCGTGCCCCCCTCCCCTAGTTCATTTCGGAATCCTCATGTGAGGGGGCGTGCCACCTCCTGGGCTGCTGCCCTCTCTCTCCCCTAAGGCCCAATACTTCCCCCAGGGGTTCCGGTAACACCTCTGGCACTCCAGTTTTCTCCGAAACCACCTATAACACTTCCGGTGTCCGAATATAGCCGTTCAATATATGAATCTTTATGTCTCGACCATCTCGAGACTCCTCGTCATGTTCGTGATCAAATCCGGTCCTTCAAACTATCTTCGATACATCAAAACACATAAACTCATAATACCGATCGTCACTGAACGTTAAGCGTGCGGACCCTACGGGTTCGAGAACTATGTAGGCATGACCGAGACTCATCTCTGGTCAATAACCAATAGAGGAACCTGGATGCTCATATTGGTTCCTACATATTCTACAAAGATCTTTATCGGCCAAACCGCATAACAACATACGTTGTTCCCTTTGTCATCGGTATGTTAGTTGCCCGAGATTCGATCGTCGGTATCTCAATACCTAGTTCAATCTCGTTACCACAATTCTCTTTACTCGTTCCTTAATGCATCATCCCGCAACTAACTCATTAGTCACATTGCTTGCAAGGCTTATAGTGATGTGCATTACCGAGAGGGCCCAGAGATACCTCTCCGACAATCGGAGTGACAAACCCTAATATTGATCTATACCAACTAAACAAGTACCATCGGAGACACCTGTAGAGCACCTTTATAATCACCCAGTTACGTTGTGACGTTTGGTAGCACACAAAGTGTTCCTCCGGTCCCCAGGAGTTGCATAATCTCATAGTCATAGGAACATGTATAAGTCATGAAGAAAGCAATAGCAATATACAAAATGATCAAGTGCTAAGCTAACGGAATGGGTCAAGTCAATCACATCATTCTCTAATGATGAGATCTCGTTAATCAAATGACAACTCATGTCTATGGCTAGGAAAGTTAACCATCTTTGATTCAACGAGCTAGTCAAGTAGAGGCTTACTAGTGACACTCGGTTTGTCTATGTATCCACACATGTACTAAGTTTCCGGTTAATACAATTCTAGCATGAATAATAAACATTTATCATGAAATAAGGAAATAAATAATAACTTTATTATTGCCTCTAGGGCATATTTCTTCAGTCTCCCACTTGCACTAGAGTCAATAATCTAGTTCACATGGCCATGTGATTTAACACCAATAGTTCACATCACCATGTGATTAACACCCATAGTTCACATCGCCATGTGGCCAACACTCAAATGGTTTACTAGAGTCAGTAATGTTAGGTCACATCGTCATGTGATTAACACCCAAAGAGTACTAAGGTGTGAACAAGTTTTGCTTGTGCGAGAAGTTTAGTCAACGGGTCTGCCATATTCAGATCTGTATGTATTTTGCAAATTTCTATGTCAACAATGCTCTGCACCGAGCTACTCTAGCTAATTGCTCCCACTTTCAATATGTATCCATACTAATACTTAGAGTCATCTGGATCAGTGTCAAAAATTGCATCGACGTAACCCTTTACGACGAACCTTTTGTCACCTCCATAATCGAGAAACATATCCTTATTCCACTAAGGATAATTTTTACCGTTGTCCAGTGATCTACTCCTAGATTACTATTGTACTCCCTTGCCAAACTCAGTGTAAGGTATACAATAGATCTGGTACATAGCATGGCATACTTTATAGAACCTATGGCTGAGGCATAGGGAATGATATTCATTCTCTTTCTATCTTCTGCCGTGGTCGGGCTTTGAGTATTACTCAATTTCACACCTTGTAACACAGGCAAGAACTCTTTATTTAACTGTTCCATTTTGAATTACTTGAAAATCTTGTCAAGGTATGTACTCACTGAAAAAACTTATCAAGCATCTTGATCTATCTCTATAGATCTTGATGCTCAATATGTAAGCAGCTTCACCGAGGTCTTTCTTTGAAAAACTCCTTTCAAATACTCCTTTATGCATTCCAGAAAATTCTACATTATTTCCGATCAACAATATGTCATTCACATATACTTATCAGAAATGTTGTAGTGCTCCCACTCACTTTCTTGTAAATACAGGCTTCACCACAAGTCTGCATAAAACTATATGCTTTGATCAACTCATCAAAGCGTATATTCCAACTCCGAGATGCTTGCACCAGTCCATAGATGGATCGCTGGAGCTTGCACATTTTGTTAGCACCTTTAGGATCAACAAAACCTTCTGGTTGCATCATATACAACTCTTCTTTAAGAAATCCATTAAGGAATGTAGTTTTGACATCCATTTGCCAGATTTCATAAAATGTGGCAATTTGCTAACATGGTTTGGACAGACTTAAGCATCGCTACGAGTGAGAAAATCTCATCGTAGTCGACACCTTGAACTTTGTCAAAAAAAATATTTTCAACAAGTCTAGCTTTGTAGATAGTAACACTACTATCAGCGTTCGTCTTCCTCTTGAAAATCCATTTATTTTCTATGGCTTGACGATCATTGGGTAAGTCAACCAAAGTCCACACTTTGTTCTCATACATGGATCCCATCTCAGATTTCATGGCCTCAAGCCATTTTGCGGAATCTGGGCTCATCATCGCTTCCTCATAGTTTGTAGGTTCATCATGGTCAAGTAACATGACCTCTAGAACAGGATTACCGTACCACTCTGGTGCGGATCTCACTCTGGTTGACCTACGAGGTTCGGTAGTAACTTGATCTGAAGTTACATGATCATCATCATTAGCTTCCTCACTAATTGGTGTAGGAGTCACAGGAACAGATTTCTGTGATGAACTACTTTCCAATAAGGGAGCAGGTACAGTTACCTCGTCAAGTTCTACTTTCCTCTCACTCACTTCTTTCAAGAGAAACTCCTTCTCTAGAAATGATCCATTCTTAGCAACGAATGTCTTGCCTTCGGATCTATGATAGAAGGTGTACCCAACTACCTCCTTTGGGTATCCTATGAATACACATTTCTCTGATTTGGGTTTGAGCTTATCAGGATGAAAGTTTTTCACATAAGCATCGCAACGCCAAACTTTAAGAAACGACAACTTTGGTTTCTTGCCAAACTACAATTCATATGGTGTTGTCTCAACAGATTTAGATGGTGCCCTATTTAACATGAATGCAGTTGTCTCTAATGCATAACCCCAAAATGATAGTGGTAAATCAGTAAGAGACATCATAGATTGCACCATATCTAATAAAGTATGGTTACGATGTTCGGGCACACCATTACGATGTGGTGTTCCAGGTGGCATGAGTTGCGAAACTATTCCACATTATTTCAAATGAAGACCAAACTCGTAACTCAAATATTCTCCTCCACGATCAGATCATAGAAACTTTATTTTCTTGTTATGATGATTTTTCCACTTCACTCTGAAATTATTTGAACTTTTCAAATGTTTCAGATTTATGTTTCATCAAGTAGATATACCCATATCTACTCAAATCATCTGTGAAGGTTAGAGAATAATGATACCTGCCATGAGCCTCAACTCATCGGACTGCATACATCAGTATGTATTATTTCTAACAAGTCTGTTGCTCGCTCCATTGTTCCGGAGAATGGACTCTTAGTCATCTTTCCCATGAAGCATGGTTCGCAAGCATCAACTGATTCATAATCAAGTGATTCCAAAATCCCAACAACATGGATTTTCTTCATGCGCTTTACACCAATATGACCTAAATGGCAGTGCCACAAATAAGTTGCACTATCATTATTAACTTTGCATCTTTTGGCTTCAATATTATGAATATGTGTATCACTACGATCAAGATTCAAGAAACCATTCACCTCGGGTGTATGACCATTGAAGGTTTTATTCATGTAAACAGAACAACAATTATTCTCGGACTTTAAATGAATAACCGTATTGCAATAAACATGATCAAATCATATTCATGCTTAATGCAAACACCAAATAACATTTATTTAGGTTCAACACTAATCCTGAAAGTATAGGGAGTGTGCGATGATGATCATATCAATCTTGGAACCACTTCCAACAAACATCGTCACTTCACCCTTAACTAGTCTGTGTTCATTCTGCAACTCTCGTTTCGAGTTACTAATCTTAGTAACTGGACTAGTATCAAATACTGAGGGGTTGATATAAACACTAGTAAAGTACACATCAATAACATGTATATCAAATATACCTTTGTTCACTTTGCCATCCTTCTTATGCGCCAAATACTTGGGGCAGTTCTGCTTTCAGTGACCAGTCCCTTTGCAGTAGAAGCACTTAGTCTCAGGCTTAGGTCCAGACTTGGGCTTCTTCACTTGAGCAACAACTTGCTTGCCGTTCTTCTTGAAGTTCCCCTTCTTCCCTTTGCCTTTTCTTGAAACTAGTGGTTTTGTCAACCATCAACGCTTGATGCTTTTCTTGATTTCTACCTTCGTCGATTTCAGCATCACGAAGAGCTTGGGAATCATTTCCGTTATCCCTTGCATATTGTAATTCATCACAAAGTTCTAGTAACTTGGTGATAGTGACTAGAGAACTCTGCCAATCACTATCTTATCTGGAAGATTAACTCCCACTTGATTCAAGCAATTGTAGTACTCAGACATTCTGAGCACATGCTCACTAGCTGAGCAATTCTCCTCCATCTTGTAGGCAAATTGCTTGTCAAAGGTCTCATACCTTTCGACATGGGCATGAGTCTGAAATACTAATTTCAACTCTTGGAACATCTCATATGCTCCGTGGCGTTCAAAACATCTTTCAAGCCCCGATTCTAAGCCGTAAAGCATGGTGCACTAAACTATCAAGTAGTCATCATATCGAGCTTGCCAAACATTCATAACGTCTGCATCTGCTCCTGCAATCGGTCTATCACCTAGCGGTGCATCGAGGACATAATTCTTCTGTGCAGCAATGAGGATAATCCTCAGATCATGGATCCAATCCGCATCATTGCTACTAACATCTTTCAACTTAGTTTTCTCTATGGAACATAGCAAAAATAAAACAGGGGAGCTAAATGTGAGCTATTGATCTACTACATAGATATGCTAATCCTACCAAGACTAAGTTCATGATAAATGAAAGTTCAATTAATCAAATTACTTAAGAAATCCCACTTAGATAGACATCCCTCTAATCATCTAAGTGATCACGTGATCCAAATCAAGTAAACCATGTCCGATCATCACGTGAGATGGAGTAGTTTTCAATGGTGAACATCACTATGTTGATCATATCTACTATATGATTCACGCTCGACCTTTCGGTCTCAGTGTTCCGAGGCCATATCTGCATATGCTAGGCTCGTCAAGTTTAACCCGAGTATTCTGTGTGTGCAAAACTGGCTTGCACCCATTGTATGTGAACATAGAGCTTATCACACTCGATCATCATGTGGTGTCTCGGCACGACGAACTTTCGCAATGGTGCATACTCATGGAGAACACTTGTACCTTGAAATTTAGTGAGAGACCAACTTATAATGCTACCGCCGATCTAAGCAAAATAAGATGCATAAAAGATAAATATAACATGCAATCAATATAAGTGATATGATATGGCCATCATCATCTTGTGCCTTTGATCTCCATCTCCAAAGCACCGTCATGATCGCCATCGTCACCGGCGCGACACCTTGATCTCCATCGTAGCATCATTGTCGTCTCACCAACTATTGCTTCTACGACTATCGCTGCCGCTTAGTGATAAAGTACATCAATTACATGGCGATTGCATTTCATACAATAAAGCGACAACCATATGGCTCCTGCCAGTTGCCGATAACTTCGTTACAAAACATGATCATCACATGCAATAAAATTTAGCATCATGTCTTGACCATATCACTTCACAGCATGCCCTGCAAAAACAAGTTAGACGTTCTCTACTTTGTTGTTGCAAGTTTTACGTAGCTGCTATGGGTTGAGCAAGAACCGTTCTTACCTACGCATCAAAACCACAACGATATTTTGTCAAGTATGTGCTTTTTAACCTTCACAAGGACCGGGTGTAGCCACACTCGATTCAACTAAAGTTGGAGAAACTGACACCCGCCAGCCACCTGTGTGCGAAGCACGTCGGTAGAACCAGTCTCGCGTAAGCGTACGCGTAATGTCGGTACGGGCCACTTCATCCAACAATACTGCCGAATTAAAGTATGACATGCTGGTAAGCAGTATGACTAGTATCACCCACAACTCACTTGTGTTCTACTCGTGCATATAACATCTACGCATAAACCTAGCTCGGATGCCACTGTTGGGGAACATAGTAATTTCAAAAAAATCCTACGCACACACAAGATCATGGTGATGCATAGCAACGAGAGGGGAGAGTGTTGTCCATGTACCATCGTAGACCGTAAGCGGAAGCGTTACGACAACGCAGTTGATGTAGTCGTATGTCTTCACGATCGACCGATCCGAGTATCGAACGTACGACACCTCCTTGATCTGCACGCGTTTAGCTCAGTGACGTCCCGCGAACTCATGATCCAGTAGAGCTTCGAGGGATAGTTCCGTCAGCACAATGGTGTGATGACGGTTATGATGAAGCTACCGTCGCAGGGCTTCACCTAAGCACCACTACGATATGACCGAGGTGGAATATGGTGGAGAGGGGCACCGCACACGGCTTGGAACAATCAACTTGTGTCCTAGGGTGCCCCCCGCCCCCGTATATAAAGGATCAAGGGGGAGGCCGGCCGGCCTTGGTGCGCCCCAAGGATAGGAGGAATCCTCCTCCTAGTAGGAGTAGGATTCATCCTTTCCTAGTCCTACTAGGAAGGGGGAAGGGGGAAGGAAGGAGAGGGAGAGGGAGAGGGAGAGGGAAAGAGGGGCCGCACCCCCTCCCCTAGTCCAATTTGGACTCCTCATGGGAGGGGGCGCGCCACCTCCTGGGCTTCTGCCCCTTCTCTCCCCTAAGGCCCACTAAGGCCCAATACTTCCCACGGGGGTTCCGGTAACCCCTCCGGCACTCCAGTTTTCTCCGAAACCACCTGTAACACTTCCGGTGTCGGAATATAGCCGTCCAATATATCAAACTTTATGTCTTGACCATTTCGAGACTCCTTGTCATGTCCATGAGCATATCCGGTACTCCGAACTATCTTTGGTACATCAAAACACATAAACTCATAATACCGATCGTCACCGAATGTTAAGCGTGCGGACCCTACTGGTTGGAGAATTTGTAGACATGACCGAGACTCATCTCCGGTCAATAACCAATAGCGGAACCTCGATGCTCATATTGTTTCCTACATATTCTATGAAGGTCTTTATCGGTCAAACCGCATAACAACATATGTTGTTCCCTTTGTCATCGGTACGTTACTTGCCCGAGATTCGATCGTCGGTATCTCAATACCTAGTTCAATCTCATTACCGGCAAGTCTCTTTACTCGTTCCGTAATGCATCATCCCGCAACTAACTCATTAGTCACATTGGTTGCAAGGCTTATAGTGATGTGCATTACCGAGAGAGCCCGGAGATACCTCTCCGACAATCGGAGTGACAAATCCTAATATTAATCTATGCCGACTCAACAAGTACCATCGGAGACACCTGTAGAGCACCTTTATAATCACCCAGTTATGTTGTGATGTTTGGTAGCACACAAAGTGTTCCTCCGGTATCTGGGAGTTGCATAATCTCATAGTCATAGGAACATGTATAAGTCATGAAGAAAGCAATAGCAATATACTAAACGGCCAAGTGCTAAGCTAACAGAATGGGTCAAGTCAATCACATCATTCTCTAATGATGAGATCTCGTTAATCAAATGACAACTCATGTCTATGGCTAGGAAACTTAACCATCTTTGATTCAACGAGCTAGTCAAGTAGAGGCATACTAGTGACACTCTGTTTGTCTATGTATCCACACATGTACTAAGTTTCCGGTTAATACAATTCTAGCATGAATAATAAACATTTATCATGAAATAAGGAAATAAATAATAACTTTATTATTGCCTCTAGGGCATATTTCCTTCAATCCACAAGTGGTTCTCATAATAGATTCATAAGGCAATTTATTTTTTATCTTGGGAAGTGTTCCATGCCTTTACTTAACGGAAATTGAAATATAATATTTGCTTCTTTCATATTAATAATTGCACCAATCGTTCTAAGGAAAGGTGTACAAAGAATAATAGACATGTAGGATTGCAATCTATACGAAGAACAATGAAATCTATGGGCACATAATTCCTATTTGCAACAATAAGAACATCATTAATCCTTCACATATGTTTCTTAATAGTGGAATCCGGAAGATGCAAATTTAAGGAACAATCATCAAATTCACGGAAACCTAACACATCACAAAGAGTTTTTGGAATCGTGGAAACACTAGTGCCCAAATTACACAAAGCATGACACTCATAATCTTTAATCTTAATCTTAATAGTAGGTTCCCACTCATCATAAAGTTTTATAGGGATAGAAACTTCCAATTCAAGCTTTTCTTCAAAGGATTGCATCATAGCATCAACGATATGTTTAGTAAAAGCTTTGTTTTGATTATAAGCATGAGGAGAATTCAACATGGATTGCAACAAGGAAATACAATCTATCGAAGAACAATTATCATAATTAAATTCCTTGAAATCCAAAAGAGTGGGTTCATCACTACCTAAAGTTTTGACCTCTCCTATCCCACTCTTATCAATTTTTGCATCAAGATCTAAAACCTCTGAATCATTGGGATGCCTTCTAACTAAAGTTGACTCATACCAAGTCCCATCTTTATCAAGATTTACATTGGAAAACAAAGATTCAATGGGAGTCACATCAATCACTTTAAGATCTTCATCATTATTTTCAGATTCTAGTTTAGCGGCCATCTTATTTACCAAGGTAGCTTGCTTATCAGAAATTTGGCCTAATAAATTTTCAAGGTGAGCAAACTGAGATCTTAGACCATAAAATTCCTTAGACATATCATCAAGCTCTTTATTCATATATTCCATAAAACTTTTTTGCTCCTTGAGCTTGTTTCTAAAGAAATTAGTATGCTCAAAATGCAAAAACATGAAGCTTCTAACATTATTTTCAATTTCGTCCAACCTCCTAAGGTGAGGGTCAATGATTTTTGGTGGAGCCATAGTGACAAAGCAAGCAATCCAACACACAAGCACACAAAAAGCAAGCGAAGAAGACGAACAAAAGAGGGGCGAAGAAAAGGAAAATCTTTTTGAAAATCATTTTAGAAGCGGGGGAGAGGAAAATGAGAGGCGAATGACAATAATGTAATGCAAGAGATGAAAGTTTATGATGGGTACTTGGTATGTCTTGACTTGGCATAGATCTCCCTAGCAACGGCGCCAGAAATTCTTCCTGCTACTTCTTGAGCTTGCATTGGTTTTTTACTTGAAGAGCAAAGGGTGATGCAGCAAAGTAGAGTAAGTATTTCCCTCAATTTTGAGAACCAAGGTAATAATCCATTAGGAGACAACGCACAAGTCACTGAATACCTGCACAAACAAACACCAACTTGCACCCAACGCGATAAACGGGTTGTCGATCCCTTCATGGTTATTTGCAAAGTGGGATCCGATAGAGATGGATAAACAGTAAAGTAATATTTTTGGTATTTTTGGTTTATAGAACGGAAAGTAAAAGATTGCAAAGGAAGTAAATAGGAAACTAATATTGTAGATCGGAAACTTATATGATGGAAAGTGGACCCGGGGGGCATAGGTTTCACTAGAGGCTTCTCTCAAGATAGAAAATATTATGGTGGGTGAACAAATTACTACCGAGCAATTAATAGAAAAGTGCAAAGTTATGATCATATCCAAGGCAATGATCATGAATATAGGCATCACATCCGTATCAAGTAGACTGGCTCCTGCCTGCATCTACTACTATTACTCCACACATCAATCGACTCCTGCCTGCCTCTAGAGTATTAAGTTCATGAAGAACATAGTAATGCATTAAGTAAGATGATGTTGGGGAACGTAGTCTTTCAAAAAAAATCCTACGCACACGCAAGATCATGGTGATGCATAGCAACGAGAGGGGAGAGTGTCGTCCATGTACCCTCGTACACCGTAAGCGGAAGCGTTATGACAACACGGTTGATGTAGTCGTATGTCTTCACGATCGACCGATCCTAATACCGAACGTACGGCACCTCCGCGATCTGCACACGTCCAGCTCGGTGACGTCCCACGAAATCACGATCCACTAGAGCTTCGAGGGAGAGCTCCGTCGACACGATGGCATGATGACGGTGTTGATGAAGCTACCGACGCAGGGCTTCGCCTAAGCACTGCTATGATATGACCGAGGTGGATTATGGTGGAGGGGGGCACCGCATACGGATAAAAGATCAATGGTCAACTTGTGTGTCTATGGGGTGCCCCCTCCCCCGTATATAAAGGAGTGGAGGAGGGGGAGGGTCGGCCCTCTATGGCGCGCCCTGGAGGAGTTCTACTCCCACCGGGAGTAGGATTCCCCCCTTCCCTAGTTGGACTAGGAGAGAAGGAAGGAAAGGGGGGCGCCGCCCCCCTCC
The DNA here is from genome assembly GCF_018294505.1 of Triticum aestivum. Classification (NCBI taxonomy): domain Eukaryota; kingdom Viridiplantae; phylum Streptophyta; class Magnoliopsida; order Poales; family Poaceae; genus Triticum; species Triticum aestivum. The sequence continues at coordinate 192,823,712 of NC_057797.1, forward strand.
TAGTCCAATTCGGAGCAGAGGGAGAGGGGCGCGTGGCCTGCCCTGGTCTCCTCTCTCTCCGCTATAGCCCAATAAGGCCCATACACTTACCGGGGGGTTCCGGTAACCTCCCGGTACTCCGGTAAAATCCTGATTTCACCTGGAACTATTCTGATGTTCAAATATAGGCTTCCAATATATCGATCTTTATGTCTCGACCATTTTGAGACTCCTCGTCATGTCCACGATCATATCCGGGACTCCGAACTACCTTCGGTTCATCAAAACACATAAACTCATATTACCGATCGTCACCGAGTATTAACCGTGCGGACCCTACGGGTTCGAGAACTATGTAGACATGACCGAGACACGTCTCTAGTCCATAACCAATAGCGTAACCTGGATGCTCATATTGGTTCCTACATATTATATGAAGATCTTTATCGGTCAAACCGTATAACAACATACATTGTGCCCTTTGTCATTGGTATGTTACTTGCCCGAGATTCGATCGTTGGTATCTCAATACCTAGTTCAATCTCATTACCGGCAAGTCTCTTTACTCGTTTTGTAATGCATCATCCCGCACATAACTCATTAGCTACATTTCTTGCAAGGCTTATAGTGATGTGCATTACCGAGAGGGCCCAGAGATACCTCTCCGACAATCGGAGTGAAGAATCCTAATCTCGATATATGCCAATTTAACAAGTACCATCGGAGACACCTGTAAAGCACCTTTATAATTTATGCAAAGTGAGTACTAAAAGAAATATGGCCTGTGTGCCTAACACTCGATGAGGTAGAGCTCTCTCAACGATGTTGAAGTCCCCGAGGCAACTGAGCCTATCGGTATGGCAATTTTGACCAACAGAGTGATCACGCGAGCTGATTTACGCCGATTGGGACGACGACATCGGTTTGCAGAGGTGGCAGCATAGTGCACCACTATTAATTTTCCTACATACATAAGGCAGTGCAGGATGGGAAAATGAAAAATCCCTTTATGTAATTTATCTATGCAAAATAAGTAATTTAAGAAGTATAGCATGTTCGCCAAGGTTCACTTATCGGAGTGGCGACGCGACGGTGCTGGCGCAGCTCGGTCCAAATTCACAGGATGACGATGTCGCGTGATACAATCCGAATTTGCAGGGCGACAATATTGGCCTGATGCAATGGTGCTATGACGAATTTGATACGGATCATGCCGACGAGAATCCTGCCAGGTCGCGTGATTGGTGCATCATGACATCTTATGGCGAGGAGGCTGGCCTAGTTACGGACGCACTGTCCACCGTACTATGGACATAAAAACAGTCAAGTAGCCTACGAAGCACTTGAAAAGTAAAAAGCTGACACAGAGCTTTTATGTAGATTAGGACTCTGTATAGCTTAGCCAACATGTATTATCAAACGAATAGAGCACGCATGCTTTAACAAAAAATACTACTGAGTAGCCAACCGCCTAGATACTTCTAGTGTAAAGTAAAGAAGCGAGAGGATCTCCCTGGTGGATGACGCCGAGCAGGGATCTTCTTAGCTCTACGTGCGGTGCACTCGCGCGAGTACTTCGAGTAACAGACATCGGCTGGGTTGGACGACGTAGGAACACACTGGATTAGTACCTTGGGAAAGCCGCCATCAGTCAGCCTCGTGCGCTAGTTCCAACACACATCGGATCAGGACAATCGTCCGTATATTGTCCGGATTCCGGCCATGATCTGCAAGTAAAATTTGAAAGACTGGCAGAAAATATGGTCGCACAAGTAATTTATATTGTACGAAATTATTAGGAAGGACTTGACCTTATGTAACAATAGCGGATGAAGTAGCTATTAGTCATCAGATTAGAATCAACATGGCATACGAGATCTAGCATCTCACGCCAATGGTAGCAAGTAGTCAAAGTAGTAGTGCTACTTCTCGGTAGGGTAAAATCAATCAATCTAATATGTGCAGTATGCACGGAAGACAGACCACTAACCGAAGGACTGCCATTAAACAATAGTATAAAGAGAAAAGGAAGGATGGAATCTCCTTGTGTACAGCCGCAGATCAGAATTCCTGTCGGCCAGCCCGCCTGCAGTACTCCGCGTGGGCAGGAGTTCTGGGCGATCTCCTCAGCTGTGTATAGCACGAGGCCTCCGCTCTCCTAACATGCGCATAATGCGTCTTGTACTGGTATTGGCCACCGCCACCACACTGTTCGCCATTGTGCAGATTAGTAGATATTCATCAGGTACCGACAAACAAACCCTCTTCGCCTGATCTTAGATCGAAACTAATCACGGACGAACTTGCGAAATAAAACAGCAATCTGACTGCCATAATTCTTAAAGAAATAAATTCATGCGGAACGGATCTGACTGAAAAAATAGCACCTGATCATTCCATCGATCCGCAATGAACACCCAGCAGGCTCTCAATGATAGCACCGATGCTGGTTCCATATCTGGCGTATCTCATAGTAGGGGTCCTAATCTAGGCGCGTTGGAGCGATGGTAACATGAACACGGGATTTTACCCAGCTTCTAGCTCTCTCGAAGAGATAATACCCTACATGCTGCTTTTGATTGTATTCATATGGGGTGTAGTACAGAATACATGTATCTACCACGAGATTGTAGTAATGAATGTGAGATTGTCTATTGACTAGCCTGGCCTTGGTTTATATAACACACCAGAGGCCTAGGGTTTAGGAGAGTCCTCGTCTTGGGCGCCAAGTCATGTGGAATCTTCCTTGTATGCGGCATGGGCTGTCCGAAGTGGCCCATGATAGAACCGCCTTGGGGGTCCTCGGCCCGATCCACCAGGTCGGGAGACGACGTGGTGAGTACCCCTTAGTCCAGGACACCGTCAGCCGGCCCTGAAAGGCGTGCCCTGGAGGAGTCCTACTCCCACCGGAAGTAGGATCCCCCCTTCCCTAGTTGGACTAGGAGAGAAGGAAGGGGAGATAGGGGGGAGGAAAGGGGGGCGCCGCCCCCCTCTAGTACAATTCGGACCAGAGGGAGAGGGGGCATGCGGCCTGCCCTAGTCTCCTCTCTCTATCTCCACTATGGCCCAATAAGGCCCATACACTTACCGGGGGGTTCCGGTAACCTCCCGGTACTCCGGTAAAATCCCGATTTCACCTGGAATTATTATGATGTCCAAATATAGGCGCCCATTATATCGATCTTTACGTCTCAACCAGTTTGAGACTCCTCGTCATGTCCATGATCATATCCGGGACTCCGAACTACCTTCGGTTCATCAAAACATATAAACTCATATTACCGATCGTTACCGAACGTTAAGCGTGCGGACCCTACGGGTTCAAGAACTATGTAGACATGACCGAGACATGTCTCCGGTCAATAACCAATAGCGGAACCTGGATGATCATACTGGTTCCTACATATTCTACGAAGATGTTTATCGGTCAAACCGCATAACAACATGTGTTATTCCCTTTGTCATTGGTATGTTACTTGCCCGAGATTCGATCGTCGGTATCTCAATACCTAGTTCAATCTCGTTACCGGCAAGTCTCTTTACTCATTCCGTAATGGATCATCCTGCAACTAACTCATTAGCTACATTGCTTGCAAGGCTTATAGTGATGTGCATTACCGAGAGGGCCCAGAGATACCTCTCCAACAATCAGAGTGACAAATCCTAATCTCGATCTATGCCAACTCAACAAGTACCAATGGAGACACCTGTAGAGCACCTTTATAATCACCCAGTTACGTTGTGATGTTTGGTAGCACACAAAGTGTTCCTCCGGCATTCAGGAGTTGCATAATATCATAGTCATTGGAACATGTATAAGTCATGAATAAAGCAATAGCAATATACTAAACGATCAAATGCTAAGCTAACGGAATGGGTCAAGTCAATCACATCATTCTCTAATGATGTGATCCCATTAATCAAATGACAACTCATGTCTATGGTTAGGAAACTTAACCATCTTTGATTCAACGAGCTAGTCAAGTAGAGGCATACTAGTGACACTTTGTTTGTCTATGTATTCACACATGTACTAAGTTTCCGGTTAATACAATTCTAGCATGAATAATAAACAATTATCATGATATAAGGAAATATAAATAACAACTTTATTATTGCCTCTAGGGCATATTTCCTTCAGTCTCCCACTTGCACTAGAGTCAATAATCTAGATTACATAGTAATGATTCTAACACCCATGGAGTCTTGGTGATGATCATGTTTTGCTCGTGAGAGAGGCTTGGTCAACAGGTCTGCAACATTCAGATCCGTATGTATCTTGCAAATCTCTATGTCTCCCTCCTTGACTTGATCGCATATGGAATTGAGGGTCTCTTGATGTGCTTGGTTCTCCTGTGAAATCTGGATTCCTTTGCCAAGGCAATTGCACCATTATTGTCACAAAAGATTTTCTTTGGACCCGATGCACTAGGTATGACACCTATATCGGATATGAACTCCTTCATCTAGACTCCTTCATTTGCTGCTTCTGAAGTAGCTATGTACTCCGCTTTGCACGTAGATTCCGCCATGATGCTTTGCTTACAACTGAACCAACTGACAGCTCCACCGTTCAATATAAACACGTATCTGGTTTGTGACTTAGAGTCATCCGGATCAGTGTCAAAGCTTGCACCGACGTAACCATTTACGATGAGCTCTTTGTCACCTCCATAAACGAGGAACATATCCTTAGTCCTTTTCAGGTATTTCAGGGTGTTCTTGACCACTGTCCAGAGATCCACTCCTGGATTACTTTGATACCTCCCTGCTAAACTAATAGCAAGGCACACATTAGGTCTTGTACACAACATTGCATACATGATAGAGCCTATGGATGAAGCATAGGGAACACCTTTCATTTTCTCTCTATCTTCTACTATGGTTGGGCATTGAGTCTGACTCGACTTCACACCTTGTAACACAGGCAAGAACCCTTTCTTTGCTTGATCCATTTTGAACTTCTTCAAAACTTTATCAAGGTATGTGCTTTGTGAAAGTCCAATTAAGTGTCTTGATCTATATATATAGATCTTGACCAATATATAAGCAGCTTCACCGAGGTCTTTCATTGAAAAACTCTTATTCAAGTATCCTTTTATGCTATCCAGAAATTCTATATCATTTCCAATCAACAATATGTCATCCACATATAATATTAGGAATTCCATAGAGCTCCCACTCACTTTCTTGTAAATACATGCTTCTCCAAAAGTCTGTATAAAACCATATGCTTTGATCACACTATCAAAACATTTATTCCAACTTTGAGATGCTTGCACCAGTCCATAGATGGATCGCTGGAGCTTGCACACTTTGTTAGCATCCTTTGGATCGATAAAACCTTCAGGTTGCATCATATACAAATATTCTTCCAGAAATCCATTCAGGAATGTAGTCTTTACATCCATTTTACCAAATTTCATAATCGTAAAATGCGGCAATTGCAAACATGATTCGGACGGACTTAAGCATCGCTACGGGTGAGAAAGTCTCATCGTACTCAACTCCTTGAACGTGTCAAAAACCTTGCGCAACAAGTCGAGCTTTGTAGACAGTAACATTACCGTCAGCGTCTGTCTTCTTCTTGAAGATCCATTTATTCTCAATGGCTTGCCGATCATCGGCAAGTCATCCAAAGTCCACACTTTGTTCTCATACATGGATCCCATCTCAGATTTCATGGCCTCAAGCCATTTCGCAGAATCTGGGCTCGTCATCTCTTCCTCATAGTTTGTAGGTTCGTCATGGTCAATTAGCATGACCTCCAGAACATGATTACCGTACCACTCTGGGGCGGATCTTACTCTGGTTGACCTACGAGGTTCGGTAGTAACTTGATCTGAAGTTACATGATCATCATCATTAGCTTCCTCACTAATTAGTGTAGGAGTCACAGGAACAGATTTCTATGATGAACTACTTTCCAACAAGGGAGTAGGTACAGTTACCTCATCAAGTTCTACTTTCCTCCCACTCAATTCTTTCGAGAGAAACTCCTTCTCTAGAAAGGATCCATTCTTAGCAATGAATGTCTTGCCTTCGGATATGTGATAGAAGGTGTACCAAACAGTCTCCTTTGGGTATCCTACGAAGACACATTTCTCCGATTTGGGTTCGAGCTTATCAGGTTGAAGCTTTTTCACATAAGCATCGCAGCCCCAAACTTTTAGAAACGACAACTTTGGTTTCTTGCCAAACCATAGTTCATAAGGCGTCGTCTCAACGGATTTAGATAGTGCCCTATTTAACGTGAATCCAGCCGACTCTAAAGCCTAACCCCAAAACGATAGCGGTAAATCAGTAAGAGACGCCATAGATCACACCATATCTAGTAGAGTACGATTACGACTTTCGGACACACCATTAACCTGTGGTGTTTCGGGTGGCATGAGTTGCAAAACTATTCCGCATTGTTTCAAATCAAGACCAAACTCGTAACTCAAATATTCTCCTCCACGATCAGATCGTAGAAACTTTATTTTCTTGTTATGATGATTTTCCACTTCACTCTGAAATTCTTTGAACTTTTCAAATGTTTCAGACTTATGCTTCATCAAGTAGATATATCCATATCTACTTAAATCATCTGTGAAGGTGAGAAAATAATGATACCCGCCGCGAGCCTCAACATTCATCGGACCACATACATCAGTATGTATGATTCCAACAAATCTGTTGCTCGCTCCATTGTTCCGGAGAACAACATTTTAGTCATCTTGCCCATGAGGCATGGTTCACAAGTACCAAGTGATTCATAATCAAGTGATTCCAAAAGTCCATCAGAATGGAGTTTCTTCATGCGCTTTACACCAATATGACCTAAACAGAAGTGCCACAAATAAGTTGCACTATCATTATCAACTCTGCATCTTTTGGCTTCAATATTATGAATATGTGTATCACTACTATCAAGATTCAGTACAAATAGACCACTCTTCAAGGGTGCATGACCATAAAAGATATTACTCATATAAATAGAACAACCATTATTCTATGATTTAAATGAATAACCATCTCGCATCAAACAAGATCCAGATATAATGTTCATGCTCAACGCTGGCACCAAATAACAATTATTCAGGTCTAAAACTAATCCTGAAGATAGATGTAGAGGTAGCGTGCCGACCGCGATCACATCGACCTTTGGAACCATTTCCCACGCGCATCGTCACCTCGTCCTTAGCCAATCTTCGCTTAATCCGTAGTCCCTGTTTGGAGTTGCAAATATTAGCAACAGAACCAGTCTCAAATACCCAGGTGCTACTGCGAGCATTAGTAAGGTACACATCAATAACATGTATATCACATATACCTTTGTGCACCTTGCCATCCTTCTTATCCGCCAAATACTTGGGGCAGTTCCGCTTCCAGTGACTAGTCCCTTTGCAGTAGAAGCACTTAGGCTTAGGTCCGGACTTGGGCTTCTTCACTTGAGCAACAACTTTCTTGCCGTTCTTCTTGAAGTTCCCCTTCTTCCCTTTACCCTTTTTCTTGAAACTGATGGTCTTGTTGACCATCAACACTTGATGATCCTTCTTGATTTCTACCTTCGTAGCCTTTAGCATCGCGAAGAGCTCAAAAATTATCTTATCCATCCCTTGCATATTATAGTTCATCACGAAGCTCTTGTAGCTTGGTGGTAGTGATTGAAGAATTCTGTCAATGACACTATCATCCGGAATATTAACTCCCAGTTGAACCTAGTGATTGTTATACCCAGACATTTTGAGTATATGCTCACTGACAGAACTATTCTCCTCCATCTTGTAGCTGTAGAACTTATTGGAGACTTCATATCTCTCAATCCGGGCATTTGCTTGAAATATTAACTTCAACTCCTGGAACATCTCATATGCTCCATGACATTCAAAACGTCGTTGAAGTCCCGGTTCTAAGCCGTAAAGCATGGCACACTGAACTATCGAGTAGTCATCAACACGTGACTGCCAGGCATTCACAATGTTCGCAGTTGCCGGCGCGGGTGGTACACCTAGCGGTGCTTCCAGGACGCAATTCTTCTATGCAACAATGAGGATAATCCTCAAATTACAAACCCAGTCCATGTAATTGCTACCATCATCTTCCAACTTTGCTTTCTCAAGCAACGCATTAAAATTCAACAGAACAACAGCGCGGGCCATCTATCTACAACAACATAGACATGGAAAATACTATCAGGTACTAAGTTCATGATAAATTAAAGTTCAAATAATCAAATTACTTGAGAACTCCCACTTAGATAGACATCCCTCTAATCATCTAAGTGATCACGTGATCCATATCAACTAAACAATGTCCGATCATCACGTGAGATGGAGTAGTTTTCAATGGTGAACATCAGTATGTTGATCATATCTACTATATGATTCACGCTCGACCTTTCGGTCTCAGTGTTCCGAGTCCATATCTGCATATGCTAGGCTCGTCAAGTTTAACCTGAGTATTCTGCATGTGCAAAACTGGCTTGCACCCGTTGTATGTGAACACAGAGCTTATCACACTCGATCATCACGTGGTGTCTCAGCACGACGAACTTTCGCAATGGTGCATACTCAGGGAGAACACTTATACCTTGAAATTTAGTGAGAGATCATCTTACAATGCTACTGTCGATCTAAGCAAAATAAGATGCATAAAAGATAAACATCACATGCAATTAATATAAGTGATATGATATGGCCATGATCATCTTGTGCCTTTGATCTCCATCTCCAAAGCACCGTCATGATCACCATTGTCACCGGCGCGACACCTTGATCTCCATCGTAGCATTGTTGTTGTCTTGCCAACTATTGCTTCTACAACTATCGCTACCGCTTAGTGATAAAGTAAAGCAATTACATGGCGATTGCATTTCATACAATAAAGCGACAACCATATGGCTCCTTCCATTTGCCGATAACTCTGTTACAAAACATGATAATCTCATACAATAAAATTTAGCATCATCTCTTGACCATATCACATCACAACATGCCCTGCAAAAACAAGTTAGATGTCCTCTACTTTGTTGTTGCAAGTTTTACGTGGCTGCTACGTGCCGAGCAAGAACCGTTCTTACCTACGCATCAAAACCACAACGATATTTCATCAAGTATGTGTTGTTTTAACCTTCACAAGGATCGGGCGTAGCCACACTCGACTCAACTAAAGTTGGAGAAACTGACACCAGCCAGCCACCTGTGTGCGAAGCACGTCGGTAGAACCAGTCTCGCGTAAGCATACGTGTAATGTCGGTCCGGGCCGCTTCATCCAACAATACCGCCGAATCAAAGTATGACATGCTGGTAAGCAGTATCACTTGTATCGCCCACAACTCACTTGTGTTCTACTCGTGCATATAACATCTACGCATAAACCTAGCTCGGATACCAGAGTTGGGGAACATAGTAATTTCAAAAAAATTCCTACGCACACGCAAGATCATGGTGAGGCATAGCAACGAGAGGGGAGAGTGTCGTCCACGTACCCTCGTAGACCGTAAGAGAAAGCGTTATGACAACACGGTTGATGTAGTCGTACGTCTTCACGATCGACCGATCCTAGTACCGAACGTATGGCACCTCCGCGATCTACACACGTTCATCTCGGTGAAGTCCCATGAACTCACGATCCAGTAGAGCTTCGAGGGAGAGTTCCGTCAGCACGACGGCGTGATGATGGTGTTGATGAAGCTACCGACGCAGGGCTTCGCCTAAGCACCGCTATGATATGAGCGAGGTGGATTATGGTGGAGGGGCGCACCACACATGGCTGGAAGATCAATGATCAACTTGTGTGTCTATGGGGTGCCCCCCTCCCTCGTATATAAAGGAGGGGGGAGGGCAGGTGTCGGTTCCATATCTGGCGTATCTCATAGTAGGGGTCCTAAGCTAGGCATCTTGGAGAGATGGTAACATGAACACAGGATTTTACCCGGCTTCGGGCTCTCTCGAAGGGATAATACCCTACATGCTGCTTTTGATTGTATTCATGTGGGGTGTAGTACAGAATACATGTATGATGTATCTACCACGAGATTGTAGTAATGATTGTGAGATTGTCTATTAACTAGCCTGACCTTGGTTTATATAACACACTAGAGGCCTAGGGTTTAGGAGAGTCCTCGTCTTGGGCGGCAAGTCATGTGGAATCTTCCTTGTATGCGGCATGGGCTGTCCGAAGTGGCCCATGATAGAATCGCCTTGGGGGTCCTCGGCCCGATCCACCTGGTCGGGAGACGACGCGGTGAGTACCCCTTACACTACAAAAAAAGACACATCCGTGACATTTTGGGCTGAACGAATTTTTTTGTCATACTTATGACAACAATTATGACAAAACATGGTATCATCATAGATGTGGTGGGGTCCTACTTCTATGACAAAAAATCATGACAGAAAATGGGCTTTTCGTCCTGGGCGGTCCGGAGACGCAGCTGCATGACATTCTTTGGGTCGTCCATGACGGAAAAAACCATGGTAGAAGCAAGGGCGAGGAAAATATCGGGGTGTTCCCGGTTACGATGGGTGGTCGGGGCTGAGCGATGCGCGTTTCTCTCGTACACGCACGCGCGTGGGTGCGAGGCGTTGGGCTCTAACTGAACCCGAGCGAGGCGTTGGGCTCTAACTGAACCCGAGCGATTGCGCTGCAGGCTACATGTTACTAAACCCGAGCGATCGATCACTGGCTGTTAACTGAACCCGATCGAGCGATTCCTTCGCTACTGCTGCTAACTGAAGCCCATCGATGCTTCCTCTAGATGAACAGTGAGTGTTGCTGGGGGGTTTAGATGAACAGTTCCCAGTGTGGGTGGATGAACAGGACCCTGTGGCGTTGCCTCTGGATAAAAAGTGAGCGTTGCTGGGGGGTTTGGATGAACAATTCCCGGTGGGGGTGGATGAACGGGACCCCGATCGTTCGAGCTGGTTGGGGTTGGATGAACAGGACCCCGTGGAGGGCAGGATGAACAAGACCATCCCGTGGAGGGCAGGATGAATAGTAGACAGTGGAGGGCTGGATGAACAGTAGCCCGTGGAGGGGTGGTTGAACAGGAGCCCGTGGAGAGGGCTGGTTGAACAGTAGCCGGTGGAGTAGCGCGCGGTGGAGGCTGGATGAACAGGAGCCCGTGGATGAACAGTCGCAGGTGGAGGCTGGAGGAGGTCGACGATGGATGAACAGTAGCCCGTGGAGGCTGGAGGGGGTCGACGGTGGAGATGAACAGTATCCCATGGAGTCCCGTTTTGTGGTACGCCACACCCCTCCCGATGAACAGGACCCCCGTTTCGACCGTAGCGCTCCAACACAAGTCTGTTTCCTCCATTTTGCGGTACGCCACACCCCTCCCGACCCCCGTTTTGACCGTAGGAGGTCCGTTTCCTCTGTTTTGCGGTACGCCAGACCCCTCCCGATGAACATGATCCCGTTTTGAACGTGGCTGGTTGAACACCAGGCCGTTTCCTCCGTTCTGTTGTATGCCAGGCCTCGTTTCCATCGGATGTTCCGTCCAAGCCCTCCCGATGAACACGACAACGCATTCCATTCCGACCCAGCCGGTTGGCTCCCCATGAACACGAGGACGATGTTGTTTCTCTGTTCCGACTCAGCCATGTACATGAGCCCTGGTCGTACGTATGCGCGAGTAGGCGTTCGAGACCCTGCCCGTATGTACGTACATGGCCCTATTTTCTTTCTTGCACACTGGCCGCTGTACGTACATGTACATGCTACGTGCGCGCCTCTACTACGACACCTACGCGCCTCTACATTGACCAGTATGTATGTACACATTCGCGACCGGAATGACAACGCTACGTACGCTTCGACCAGGTGGGTCCCGACTATCAGGCACTTCCTTGCGTGCGAAGATGTAGCTGGTGGGTCCCAGCAGTCAGGGGGGCGAATCGTTTTTTTTTGCCCGGACGCACTTCCTTGCGTGCGAAGATGTAGCTGGTGGGTCCCAGTAGTTAGGGGAAACATTTTTTTTCGCGAAATACGGTGGCCTGTCCGGTGGGTTCCTGCTGTCAGGTGGAGGAATAATTATTTTGCGCGTAATAAGGAGGCACTTCCTTGCAGCTGTCATGGTCCCAGTTGTCAGCCTCTCCACGACAGTACTCTTCCGATGGAAGTCGTTCCTTGACCACGTTGACCACACCGCACCGAGAGCACCAGGGAGGTGGACGACGGCGAGGCCTAGGAAGGGGACGACGTGGAGCCGGGGAAGATGCGGCAGTGGATGCCCACGCGGAGAGGAGTACGAGGGTTCACTGGTTCGGCTGCGGTGTGAGGCTGCCGTCGCTGCAGAATAACAGGGGGTGTGGGTGAGTAGAGGGATGCCCTGGCCAGCGATGGTAGTAGTAGGGGCGGTGAGGCCTGCACGGGAGGCGGGACCAAGCGGTCCCGCCGGCGCTGGAATTGGCGGCTAGAGCAAGAAGATCAGAGATTGAAGAAACAGGACGGCTGTTGGATTGACATTCGACGGTTACATCTGCTAGAATCGTTTGTTGACGTATATAATAACTAAAAAAATCTTGCATGCGCGTCAACTTAATAGGCCCATAAGTCAGACCATTCCCTCTTTTTTTAATAATTTATATATAGCTCATTGCGACTTCTTATGCAATTGATTGCTGTCCGTTTTTTTGTTGGCCAGGGCCAATTTCGCATATTTCTGTGGGTTCCAAACTATTTTTAATACCGAAACGTCGAGCCAGATTTAAAGAACTTTGAAGATATATTTAAATTAGGTTAATGCCCAGTGAAATAGGAATTTGAAAATGTGAAAAAAAATTAGAAATTATAAAGTAATTGCCAATTTGTCATCTGTTTTTATATTTACAACCCATTTCATATTACTTTCAAGATTTGCAGGCGTCTTGAAAGAGTTGCAGCCCATCAGGGCGTAGAAAAATAAGTAGGCCTGGATTGGGTATTCTTCAGAAAAAAACTGGGCTCATTTTCATAAAGAAAAACTAGCTAGGCTGGTCACATGGTGAACATAAAATATAAACATGGGCTAGACGGGCCACAACCCAGTTCAAACCCTGCTCCGTCTCAACAATAACAAAAAAATACTGCTCGAGCTGCTACGTCCCAGGTGTCAGCCGATCTTGTGTTGTTCTCTTGTCTATTGACTATATACGCTCACAATATCGTGGGTCCCAGATGTTAGGAAAACACTACAAGGAAGCATTTTATTTTTCCATACGCTGACATGGTGGGCCCTAATGTCATCCTCTCCCGTACTTCTTTCGATTCCTGTTGTTTGTTGACCATGTTGACAATGCAAGAGGGCGGCGCCGCGGCGAGCGCACCAAAGCGCGCGGAGGACGACGACGATGCCTCGGACGTCGGTGTTAACAATTTAGGAGACGGTGGGGCGGCGATGCGTGCGCTGAGGCACAACCAGCCGTGGGAGGCGGAAGCAGGCGGCCCCGCCGGCGCTGGTTTGGTTTTGGCGGCTGGAGGAAGACAGGACTGAAGAAACATCACAGACTGTAAAAGCAGCAGGAGTACTTAACAACCTTAACTAAAACCAGCAGGGGCACTTAACAACCATAGCTGAAAGCAGTATGAGTACTTATACAGGTTGAACCATACAAAGCACGCCTCGAACAGTGCTACTTTGCCTACAGTTAACCAAGTGTGAGGCCGCCAAGCCCCAGGACAAGGCTCAGGCGCCACCCCGCGCATCCACAACCTTCTGAAAGTGGCTTCATCTCGCAATGTGGTCAATAAACATGATATTCGCTTTAGATCCATGGAAAAGCAGGAACATAATCTTTTGTCCTATTCTCCAAGATGGACGGGCCTTCATTATTTGAGACCACCCATGAATAAGTATCTTTTCACCTCCAAGGGGCATGGAGTAGGTCGACATAAACATCATGTTGTGACCAAGCGCAAGTCTGACCAGACCATGGTCAGGCATCTGTATAGGAACAATAGAACTGGGTTTCTATTTCAAGAAGATCACAGCTATAAAACTGTGTATAAGCAATAGTTTATGAACAACATATATAACAGAAAATAGCTCGTACCATAAGTTTCTCGACACAGTTGGACCTGTTCAACGAGTGCAGCTGTGGCACACATATCCCACGTGGCCTTCCACCATTGAAACACCCCACAAGGACCTCAAGACGATCAATAAAGTGTAGGAACTTGTGGATGTCGTCCCAGTCAACTTCAGTGCCATCAGTAACAACCGAGTTGTTACAGAATAACGAACGAGCAGCCTGCTTAACTCTGAAAAAACCTACACGTGCCACCAATTATAAGAAAATATTAGTTAGAAGTAGCATCTTCGTGAGAGATTCATTGCTCCTTCTAAAGTTAAATTGTGATCAGTTAGACAGAATAGGTGTATTAAGAAGTAATCGAGGCAACAAGCAAGAACCAGATACAAAACTAACATGGATGAACAATTGGAACGACATCGGGGGTGGAAGATCACACTGAAGATGAGACCAGGTTCTGCTATTTCCATCAACATTCGTGCGCCAACTTTCAGTCCGTAACACTTGAGAAAGTTTATCCAAGTTCGGCCATAAAAAAAGCAGCAATCTTCTTGGTTCATGAACCCAACTCGAAACTTATATGCATGGCTTGTCTTCACTGTTACCATTAAACTGGTGTATTTAGTTATGGCAAGGCCGAGCATCTTGAGTACGTGTTCTGGCAGAGCAAGGAATGCACTGCAGGAAAAATAATATGAGAACACAATGTACTCCCTATATCCAAATATAGAAATACTTTCCTCCTTCACGTCAGTGTTGACCATGGTACTAGTACCTTTTATCCAAATATTGCAATCCAAATTTCCAAATTAGTCGACATCATGTTCAAAAAAACCCACCCTCCCGGATAGAAAAGAGGATTCTAGGAACATACTGTGCGCGTTTTAAAATCCCGTGTTAGGATGAGAAGGAACAAGTGTGGCATCTCGCCGAGGGCGAAGAAACCTGTAGGGTCCTCGCACTTTGGGCACTGCAAATGAAACACACTAGATTCAGTAGGAAGAAAAATGCATCAACGGCGGTGGCTGCCATCCTAGGAGTACCCGCGGCCAAGGGACTTGGATTTATCGGGGATGGATGAAGAATTCGTACCAGGTTCTCCATGAGAAAACCCTATGCAATCGCCGAGCGGGGGTTTTCTCTGAACAAGCAGACAAGGGAGAAGGGATTCAGGCTGAGTGAAATATTGCCGCTTCGTCCGTCCAGCTTACTGCTAAAGCTGGAAAGGTGGGGGTTTTGTGATTTGATGGCTCATTGGGTATTAATGCGGCGCTACGACCGGGGTGTGTCTACCGTGCAGTTGTGCACTCTAATTTTGTGCATATGGCATGTGGACCTCGTTGTCGGATGTCCCACATATCAGCGCAAGGAAGTAGAAATACAGGAGTAACTAGTTATTACACATAAATATATTTTTGACAGAGAGATATTCCCTCTGTAAAGAAATATAAAGATCTTTTATATCACAACTTTATACATAAGAAAAATCAAGGGGAATATATATAACATATATAATTATAAAAACATAGTTTTTTTAACACGGTATAGACGAGTTGGTGATGATGGTGTGCCTGTCATCCTGCAATATAGGCCGTCCGATTTATTTCTGACGGATAGGAAGGAAACTATGGCAATTTTGCAAAAAGGTACCCACACACCTCTCCGCATTTGCAAATAAGGCCTTCCCTCGTTCATCCTTTTCTCTCACAAGATAAAATACTCATACAAATGCATCTTGATCTTATGTGCAATGCACGGGCATTATGGGGGTTCAGCTGAGAAATACTCAGACAGGCTCATGGTTCTGGACTTTGGGCCATAGGCCGGTGGGCCTGCATGTTTGGGGGCCCATGTGTTCTACCTTAGTGCTTTTCATATTGCAAGCGGTCGGTACGATGCTGGTTTTAGATGTTGTCGCAAGGCGAATACACAAAATTGAATAAAGCACAATAGCTGTTGGAATGAAATCAAACGACAGTTCGTAACCAGCAATCAGAGTTGCAATTCTATCAATGATACTGTCGTACTACTTATACACATAGGACACTTGTTTCACCATGCCAGAGTATTACATCAAAATCTCTCGGTGGATAGATCAGTTCGGCAGTACTGAAGTATTTCAAAATTGATTTGGACCAGCTCTCCTTGCCGAGAAAGTTCGATTTTGACATCATCCCCTACCGCAATATATGATTTAGATTTGAACCTTGACAAACCTTTAGCATCAATCATCATGCGACCATCCTTTGTACTTACGCTATATTGAGCAGGTTCATTCACACCAAGGCTGCGCATGGTAAGAGAAACCTAGCTGCTGTCGCCCGGATTGTTGAACGACTCCCTCGTTGCTCTAGGAATTCTCTGTTTGCAAACAAGAAGACATACCCAAACAGTTAGATCAACACAGTGAATCATGAGAAACAACATGGAAATAAAAAAGAACGAAACACTTGTTCGGCCAATGCTTACCAAGAAGGTGGACATGTCGGTTTTTGTAAGGACTTTGGTATATGAAGTGCGAACTGCAGCCCAGTCTGTTGCCAGTGCAACTGCTTGTTCGGTTGCCGCTGCACGGGCCGGAGCAGATGCAAGTGCAAGTGTTGGTGCAGGTGCCGAAGCCGCTGCTGATGCCGGAGATGGTGCTCCTTGTAGAGCTGGTGCCGGTGTCAGAGCAGGTGCCGATGTAACTGCTCGTTCGGTTGCCGTTGCACGGGCCGGAGCAGATGCAAGTGCAAGTGTTGGTGCAAGTGCCAAAGCCGCTGCTGCTGCCGGAGATGGTGCTCCTTGTAGAGGTGGTGCCGGTGTCGGAGCAGGTGCCGGTGTCGATGCCCGATCCTCCGGTAGATCAGCCTGATCCGCTGACGCGGTCGTTGCCTGTCGGTGTCAAAACCGGCGGATCTCGGGTAGGGGATCCCGAACTGTGCGTCTAAGGCGGATGGTAACAGGAGGCGGGGGACACGATGTTTACCCAGGTTCGGGCCCTCTTGATGGAGGTAATACCCTATGTCCTACTTGATTGATCTTGATGATATGAGTATTACAAGAGTTGATCTACCACGAGATCGTAGAGTCTAAACCCTAGAAGCTAGCCTATGGTATGATTGTTCTTGTCCTACAGACTAAACCCTCCGGTTTATATAGACACCGGAGGGGCCTAGGGTTACACAGAGTCGGTTACAAGGGAGGAGATCTACATATCCGTATTGCCAAACTTGCCTTCCATGCCAAGGAGAGTCCTAACCGGACACGGGATGAAGTCTTCAATCTTGTATCTTCATAGTCCAATAGTCCGACCAAAGGATATAGTCCGGCTGTCCGGAGACACCCTAATCCAGGACTCCCTCAGTAGCCCCTGAACCAGGCTTCAATGACGACGAGTGTGGCGCGTAGATTTGTCTTCGGCATTGCAAGGCGGGTTCTTCCTCCGAATACTCCATAGAAGATTTTGAACATAAGGATAGTGTCTGGCTCTATAAAACAAGTTCCACATACTACCGTAGAGAGAATAATATTTCCACAAATCTAATCTGCAGACACGTTTAGCAACATGACATCATGCCTTGGCCCAGTCTTTATTCGAACCGTTCAACCAGCACTACACATATCACGAGGCGGTTTTCTTGACACGTCTTATCAAAGCAGAGATCGTGTCCCCCTTATTACGGGATTCTCATCAATACGGACGTGGGTAACCCAATCGTGCCCGTTGGTATGACTCCTCGATTTTAGGAAAGTCCCAAACGGCCACGAGGAGGACGCTTGATATTCACCCTCTTTATAAAGAGGCCAAGGCCTGTCCTTTTTCCATCTCGTACTCAATCGAATCCTTCCCCCATCTCAAGTTCCAACACCCAAGGCTCAGGTCAGGCGCTTTGGACCTTCAACCATGTCCAGATCCAACCTTCAAGGTCGGTGGATGCCTTCCTCTGTCACAGAGGAAGACATCAAGAAGCTAAGAGAGGCCAGGTATTTGATCCTTGAAATCTCGCACAAGCTGCCTGCTCGAGGGCAGGTCATTCCCACTCTCGAACCCGGCGAGAGCGTTGTATTCATCTCTCACTTCCTCCGAGGGCTAGGCCTCACTCTGGATCCCTTTGTTAGGGAGCTCATGTTCTATTATGGGCTGGATTTCCATGACCTGGCCCCGGATGCCCTCCTTCACATCTCGTCGTTCACCGTCGTATGTGAGGCCTTCCTCCGCATTACCCCACACTTCGGCCTGTGGATCAAGACTTTCAATGTGATGCCGAAGATGATCGAGGGGCGACACGCAGAGTGCAGAGGTGCCGTAATAAGCAAAAGTGCTGATGTTCCATGGCCACAGGGTTCCTTCCCAGAGGTGTCCGGTTTATTGCAACAGAAGTGGTTTTATATCACAGCTCCCTGGAGTACCAAGTGGGTAGCCGCCCCTGCCTTTCGCTCAGGCCCCCACCACAACTGACGTCATGGATCAACAAGGGGCTGGACTGGGGGCCAGTAAATGATGTGCCGATATTGTAGAGTCGCATCCGAGATCTCCTCGAGAGAGATGTCAGCCTGGCCATGGTAATGCAAGTCTTGCTAGTTCGTCGAGTCCCACCTTGCAAACGTCGACCCCTCCGTATGTGCGAGGTCAACCTAGAAGGACCGCGAACTATTCAGCACTTCCTCGGCGTGACGCTCGAAGAGATGTACAAATTGTTCTTCGGACCACAAATAAGGTGTCCGGACACCACCGAGGATGCGGGTCTGAGCTGCAATCGTCCAGATTCCCAAGTAAGTAATCTCGTGGCCGAACGTGTTGTTTTTTTATTCATCACAACATCATTATGAAAGGTCGCTCTTTGACCAGGACTAGGTAACAAAGGCGAAGATGATCAGGTGTTCGACCCCCTTCCCGAAGGCTCAGCAAATCCAGTACTAGCCAGAATGCTCGAGCCAGCGCCTTATCAGGCGCCCTCAGGGGAAGATAAAGGGGGGAATAAAGAGGCTAAAAGCAGGTGAGGGAGTCCAGGATTAGGGGGTATCTGGACAGCCGGATTATATCCTTCGGCCGAACTGTTGGACTATGAAGAAACAAGATTGAAGACTTCGTCCTGTGTCCGGATGGGACTCTACTTGGTGTGGAAGGCAAGCTAGGCAATACGGATATGTATATCTCCTCCTTTGTAACCGACCTTGTGTAAACCTAGCCCCCTCCGGTGTCTATATAAACTGGAGGGTTTAGGTCCGTAGGACAACAACAATCATACCATAGGCTAGCTTCTAGGGTTTAGCCTCTCCGATCTCGTGGTAGATCAACTCTTGTAATACTCATATCATCAAGAATAAATCAAGCAGGACATAGGGTTTTACCTGCATCAAGAGGGCCCGAACCTGGGTAAAACATCGTGTCCCCTACCTCCTATTACCATCCGCCTTAGACGCACAGTTCGGGACCCCCTACCCGAGATCCGCCGGTTTTGACACCGACATTGGTGCTTTCATTGAGAGTTCCACTGTGCCGTCGCCAGAAGGAAGGATGTCTCGTCTCATCTTTAAAGACGGTGCTACTGTGGGGGGAGCTTTGGCTATCGGCCAAACTCTCTGGCTAGGCAGTTTCATCATGACCGCCTGTTCGGCCGCCGCGCCGATGATGACTTCTCGGGTCATCGAAAACAGCCTCCACGTCAAATCGGCACTCACCGAACAGATGGATCCAACGGAGCTCACCTTCCTAAACGAGCTCTTGGATTGCATCGCCGCCCTGGGAGTTGCTACAGACTATGATCGGATTGGGCTTAAGCCCGATCAAAGGGAGATTAACTCTCCGTCACCCATCATATTGCAGTGGTGGAGGAACAATGCGGCGACCTCTCCTCCATATTGAGGACCAACTATGTCCGGATTCCTGAGCTCTCCGAGCGGGATACCCGTTCGTGGGAGGACAGCATCCAATCCCTTAACTTAGAGTCAGGCAGCGGGCCAGGATTATCAGGCAACACCCCAGAACCAGAATTTCCAAAATTGGAAATTCCTCGGCCCCTGGATCCCAGATCGGGTAAGGGTTCGGATTCAATTCCACCCACCCACCCAAACATAAGAGATCTTTCCCACATCAGGCAAGAGCCCCGGGAAACAGTACATCACTATTGGGCCAAATTCCTCCTTGCGATGAACAAGGTCAAGGACTGTCGTGAGGAAGACGCAATCTTATTTTTCTTCAATAATTGCACGGACAAGGGAATCCTTAACGCCATAAATCATCGTGAGATATCATGCTTCGCTGACTTTGCGTCCATAGTACGAAAGTACTGTGCGATGGAAAGTGCCTGGAAAACCGAAACAAACTTTTGGGATAATCCGGCCCTAAATACGAACCCAGTCCGAAATAAAAGGGTGCACTATCAAAAGACACCCGGGTCAACTACCAAAAAAGCAAAAACCCTCTATAGGGCATAGAACCGTACTGGAGGAATGGCTCAATGGACCCTGTAAAATTCACAGTGCAGAGGGCGCCATACCAACACATAGCCTTAGAGCATGTTGGATACTCCGGCAGGTAGCCAAAAGTAGCGAGGATCTCGTAATTCCAGAAGCCACAGTGCACCATCCCAGAAATACCAGTACGGTATTAACGGTCTTCGAGACCTTCGCATCAAATAATAGGCGAAAGCGAACACTCCGCAGCCTTGCCGAAATCTACCACGTGGCGACAATAAACCCATGGAGTGACACGGCTATTACTTTCAATGCCAGTGATGAACCTAAATTATAAACAGCCCGAGCACCATCCGCATTGGTCCTCGGTCCAATTGTGGATGGCTTTCGACTCACCAAGGTACTCATGGACGGCGGCAGCGGATTAAACCTCATCTATGAGGAAACCCTTCAAAAAATGGAAATGGACTGGAACCGCATCGAGCGAAGCAGCACAACCTTTATAGGAATAATCCCCAGTCGGGAAGCGCGCTGTACAGGCAAAATCGCACTAGATGTGGTGTTCGGCACGCCGGAGAATTATAGGTCCGAAGAGATTACATTCCAAGTGGCCCCGTTCAGTAGCGGTTACCACGCCCTATTAGGGCGGGAGGCGTTCACAATCTTCCAAGCCATACCCCATTACGGGTACATGAAACTCAAAATGCCCGGGCCCAATGGAATTATCACTCTTGCTAGTGATCCAGACACAGCACTCCGCGCCGAAAACAAGACAGCTGCACTGGCCCTCGAGGCATTATCCGAAGCCCTAGCGGCTGAGGAACTGACTGCGCTGCACTCCATGGTGAACAGGAAAGATGTGATACTCGATAAGAGATCCAAGTCCACCTCCTTTAAACTGGCGGATGAAATAGTCAAATTCCAAGTCCATCCAACGGACCCTACAAAAACAGCTTCCATCGGGGCACAATTAAACCCTGACATAGATGCCGCACTACGAGAGTTCTTACGCGAGAACTGGGACATTTTTTCTTGGCACCCTTCAGACATGCCAGGAATCCCACGCAGGCTGGCCGAGCACAGCCTCAATATTCTAAAGGGATTGAAGCCGGTCAAGCATGCTCTTCGGTGTTTCTCTGAACCTAAGAGACAGGCAATGGGAGAGGAACTAGCCAAGTTATTGGAGGCCATATTCATCAGAGAGATAAAACACCCGGACTGGCTAGCAAACCTGGCGACGGTACCAAAGAAGGATAAATCCTGGTGCCTTTGTGTCGATTTCAAGGACCTCAATAAAGCTTGCCCAAAGGATCCCTTCCCCCTCCCCCACATCGACCAAATTATCGATGCTACCGCAGGACACGAGTCATTGTGTTTCCTCGATGCATACTCTGGTTACCACCAAATCAAGATGGCGGAGTCCGACCAAGCCGCAACGGCATTCATCACACCATACGGTCCCGTATGTTTCAACACAATGCCTTTTGGTCTCAAAAACACCGGCGCAACATATCAGTGCATGATTCAGACATGTCTGGGGAAACAAATCGGCAAAACAGTAGAGGCATACGTCGATGATGTGGTCGTCAAAGCCAAACACGTCGACTCTTTGATAGACGACTTGAGGCTCACATTTGACAACCTCCAAACATACGACATTAAGCTCAATCCAGAAAAATGCGTTTTCGGCATACCAGCCGGAAAGCTCCTGGGTTTCATTGTCTCCAGTAGAGGTATTGAAGCTAACCCGGCCAAAATCCGAGCTTTGTCACAGTTGGCTACCCCAACAGACCTCAAACAAATCCAAAAGTTAACAGGATGCGTGGCGGCTCTAAGCCGCTTTATCTCCCGCTTAGGAGAAAAGGCTTTACCCCTTTATCGCCTCCTCCGGCGCACCGAACACTTTGAGTGGAAAGACGCTGCCACAGCCAGATTGGAAGAAATAAAGGAAATTTTGGCAACCAACCCAATCCTGGCCGCGCCAAACATCGGCGAACCGATGCTGTTGTACATTGCGGCAACCCATCAAGTTGTAAGCGCAATGCTCGTCGTCGAACGAGAAGCTGGCGAACATAAATTCCCTCTTCAAAAGCCGGTATACTATGTATCCACTGTCCTCACTCCATGCAAATCACGGTACCCACATTATCAAAAGATAGCCTACGCGGTATTCATGGCATCCCGGAAGCTGCGACACTACTTTCAAGAGTGTTCAATTACAGTAGCCTCGGAAGTGCCCACTTAATGATATTATAAACAACTGCGACGCTACGGGCCGGATTGCCAAATGGGCTATTGAGCAACTCCCGTTCGACATAACATACAAACCTCGACAAGCCATTAAGTTGCAAGTATTGGCCGACTTTGTCGCCGAATGGACGGAGGCCGAACTCCCTAAAGAGTACGGCGCATACTCCAATTGGATCATGCACTTCGATAGTTCTAAAATGCTGGCTGGTCTAGGGGCTGGCGTCGTCCTGACGTCCCCAACCGGAGATACCGTTCAGTAAGTACTGCAAATATTGTACACAGACTCCAACAACACAGCCGAATACGAAGCCTTGTTGCATGGTCTTCGGATGGCAGTCTCCATGGGCATTCAACGCCTGGAGGTGCGTGGGGATTCAAACCTTGCAATATCCCAAACAAATGGAGACTTTGACGCCAAGGATCCGAAAATGGCGGCCTACCGAAACACCGTCCAAAAAATGCCAGCTCGGTTCGAGGGGCTCGAATTTCATCATGTGGCTCGGGAAAACAATCAGGCGGCGGATATCCTCGCCCGCATCGGCGCAAAACGCGAAGCGGTCCCCCCCAAACATATTTCTAGACAGGCTGTTCAAGCCATTCGTAGTATGGGAAGGGGACACCGGTAACAATAATCTGGACCCGGCCAAAATACCTGATACCGAACACTCTGACACAATCGGAGGCTCCGCCACTGAAATAACACCTTCAGCCCACGTAATAATCACTAGTGCAGAACCGGGCAATAGCACCGGTTCGTAAGGCCCTTTAGTGCCGGTTCCATAACCGGCACTAAAGTGTGGTCACTAAAGGCCCCCCCCTTTAGTACCGGTTCAGCACGAACCGGTGCTAAAGGGCAACCACGTGGCACGAGCCAGCTCCGGGGGCCGGGAGCCCTTTAGTACCGGTTGGTAACACCAACCGATACTAAAATGTTTGGGGGGTTTTTGGTTTTATGATTTCTTTTTCATTTAATTTTGTGTTTTCCATTTTAATTATTTTTTGTTTGCTGGTATTTTACGATACTACACATTGTACACGTTATGCATATATATATATAAATAGAATTTCTAGTAGAACCAATCATATATGTATCATCAATGTCTCACAAACCACCATATTAATTCACACATACACACATGTATAGCTATATACAATTTCTCCTACATATGCATGTTGCCTTCAGAGCCAGTGGCATTAGCCTAATTGGCGCCTTCGGAGCACGATGACAATTGGAAGTGGTTCATGACCTGGTCAATGGGGGCGGTAGCGGGTAATAGTATTCTCCCTTCGGATTTATGACCTGGTCGAGCAAAAATCCCGCTATTTTCCTCTTGAAGTGCTTCTACGCGCTCCATTTTTAGGAGCTTGTCCCGCACCTCTTTGAACTGTTAAGAAGGAGATCAATATGCATGTGTATTAGTTGTGTGACTAGATATCGATAATGGTGTAAAAATTGTGAATAGTGTTCTGACAAGCGTACCCATTCCTGTCTTTGAGATCTGCTCCTTTCGGATGCCATCATGCGAATGTTCTCGCAAACGCAGAATGCACATAGATTAGTCCCCCGCACCTGCTTCAGGGCCTTTATTACGAGAATGGAATTTAATTTGATCAGATAATAATTAATCAAGCATGATAATTAAAGAGATGGCAGCTAGCTAGCTAGCTAGTACTACTTAATTACTTACCTCGGGTCGAAACCATTTCAGCTGTCGTTTCCATTTGCCTTCCGTGACACTGATGAACCTTGCCCAAGCCCTGCCCGCCGACAAAGAAAATGAATAAAGGGGTTATTAAATAGTTCATATCATGAAATGACAAACTAAATAGGCCGAGATATATAGTTAATAATGGTTGAAATTACCTGTTGACTATCCTAAACAAGATGTTATAGTCACTATTTGCTTTGAGTAGTGAGTCCAGTATTTGAACTGTTCCAGCGTTAACTTTAATGATACACAAGATCTAGTGAAATCTGCATGCACACACTTTGCATGTCTTAATTAAGTGGGCATATGTAAGCAAAAACATGTAGCTAGCTAGTAGGCAAAAACAGAGGATTTGTAGTACAAGAAAGTGTGACTCACTTGAAGTTGTAAGGAAGTAGTATATCTTCATTGTATTTGAGGTGCTGCAAGAACTCTAGCATGCTGTCCTCTACCTGCTTTTCATGATGCTTGTTTGTTGTCCATGTGTATTCATTAACGGTGTTTGGGTCAATGAACCCAATGCCATAGCGTCCACCTTTTCTCATTTCATACATCTTCATCCTGCATAATACCACAGAAAAGAATATACTGAGGATAATTACAAGTAATGATTGATCAAAAGGATCACTACAGCTAGCTTGAGCCTTAAATTACAGAAAGAAATCACTTACAGACAATAGCAACTGACGATAGATTTGTCGAGTGCGCCTTGATTGTATAACTGAAACAGTTCAGAATACTCAACGGTCACAGGTTTCTCATGGTAGTAATGACCCTTCTTGACTTGCACCATGAGGGACTCTCGATCGGATCTCTTGGTAATGTCCATGTACCATTGATGTAATTCATACATTCTCGTTGGGAGATTCTTGACCTCTTCTGGCTTGACCAAAGGTTGGCCCCGGGCATATTTCCGTTTTATTTCCTCCTCTGTAAGCACAGGCATGTCCTTGATCTCGAGGAGTTGTCCAACAGTGATTTTGAGAGTTTTAGCCTGCATTATATGCTCCTAGGTTATTACCACATCGCCCACCTCGGGAATGTAAACTGTTTGGCCACAATAATATTGGGCGCGCGTACTATCACGTGTTGTTGGTGGCACAACAAGCGGGGGGATCGATTGCGCCGCCTGTTCTCCCAGCTGGGCAACGTTTTTCCCGCATTTTTTGACAGCTGCTTGTTGTTTGCTCGAGCTTGAGCTCGCCTCCTTCTGTAGACGTTGTCGATGTAACTTCCTGATGTGGCGCTCATAGTCTGTGTCAACAGGCTTAGGAGCTGGTGGTTGAGCCATACGAATGAAGTGGTCAACTACTTCCACAGTCACTTTCTCCCTTGGCGGCGGTGGCAGTTTCGGTCCAAAATGGGCGTCGACTTCTACCCGCACTATGGCATTGGTTTGCTCCTCGGTCCTGTTGTAAGCCCTCTCAGGAAGAGGAGTAGTGAGGTTTGGACCATATTTATATCGCTTGCCTCCGCCTGTACTTCCTGTACTATGACCTCGACTCATACCGCTACGCACCATAGCTGTGTGGTGTCTCTTCTGCGATTGCTGAGGCGGCGGA
This sequence comes from Triticum aestivum, assembly GCF_018294505.1. NCBI lineage: Eukaryota > Viridiplantae > Streptophyta > Magnoliopsida > Poales > Poaceae > Triticum > Triticum aestivum. Next base: position 192,849,611 of record NC_057797.1, read on the forward strand.
GACGACTGACGGGGCTAAGTTGGACGAGGAGGAGTGGCCTGAAGCTGCGCCGGACTTGCAGTGGCCTGAGGTTGTGGCGGACTTGGAGGAGGAGTGGACGTCTAACGCTGTGTCGGACTTGGAGGAGGAGTGGCCTGACACTTTGCCGGACTTGGAGGAGGAGGAGTGGCCTCACGCGTTGGTGGACTTGGAGGAGCGGGAGTCTGCTAACTCGGTGGCGGACTTCGACGAGGAGTCGGGTGACGCGGTGTCGGTGGCCTTCGAAAGATGATGCAATCCTTTCTCCATAGGATGATACGATGTTTGGCATCTCCGAGTGTGTGCTCCTCGTCACCTCCAGGAATGTCAAGCTCTAGCCCTAAATATTGGTCCACCACCTCATCAACCACGACACGAGCATAGCCTGCTGGAATCGGGTTGCAATGGAAGGTTGCATCGGGGGAATTTGTATAAGCAACACCGTCCGCCACCTTCAAGGATATGTTCTTAATTTTGAAGTGTAGCTCGCAGTTAGTGTTCTCCGCGATATCATCCACGGGGTATCTATCCAGCATTGCGTCAAACGGGGCGGAACCCACACTGCTTCTCGGCATGGATGGGGCAGTGGTATCCAATGCTGGATCATCCGCTAGCTGCTGCAGCTGCTGAGACCCCCTTTGCTGGCTAAGTGAGTCGATCTGCTCCTGCTGCCGCTGGAATTTGATTGCCAAGTCCGTGTGTGCTGATTCTAGGCCTTGAAGGCATTCATAGTCGAGCTTCCTCTGCTCCTCCTCCATCTTCCTCTTCTTCTCCTCCGCAATCTTCTTTCTCGCACGGGTTCTGTAGTCGGCGTTCCAGTCCGAAAACCCCTCATACCACGGAATAGCGCCCATGCCTTGTGTTCTTCTCGGGTGTTCAGGATTTCCCAGGGCACGCGTAAGCTCGTCGTTCTCTCTGTTGGGCTCGAACAACCCGGATCGAGCCTCTTCTATTGCAACAAGTAGCTTATCTTCGGCTCCGTCCAGACATGCCTTCTTGGAAACTTTGCCTGTCTTCGGGTCCAACTCCCCCCATGCACATAGAACCAAGTCCTGCACCTGGGGGGCCAGCTCAATGTTTCTGGAGTGACACTTGCATCCAGCATCTCTTTCTCAGACTTATCCCACTTAGGCATTCCCACCGCATAGCCACCTGGCCCCAGCTTATGGAACTTATCCTTTTTTGCGGCATTGGCCTTGTTTATTCTTGACCGTTCCTTAGATAATTCTGAATCCTTGAATTTCACGAAATTGTCCCAATGAGCACTTTGATTCTCTAGTGTTCCCTCGAATACTAGAGTCTTCCTTCCTCCCTTGACGTACTTGTCCCATTCACGATTCTTGCGGTTCTTGAATGCAACCGCCATCTTCCTAAGAGCAGCGTCCTTGACTTTCTGCACATCTGCTTCTGTGAAATGATCTGGTAGGGTGAAATGTTCCATGAGAGTATCCCAAAGCAGACTTTTTTGTCTGTCGTCGACAAAAGTAAGATCTGGACGTGGCTTTGCTGGCTTTCTCCATTCTTGAAGGGAGATCGGGAGTTGGTCCTTCACAAGAACTGCGCACTGACGAACGAACTTGTCCGCAATCTTCTTAGGCGCTAATGGTTCTCCATTACGTTTGATTGCCTCGATATTATACTTTACGCCCTCCTTCAACTTTTTGTTCGGGCTTCGTTTCGTCCTTTTGCCTGAAGATTTGCTAGATCCGGATGGCTGAAAGAAGAAAGATCGATTCGTTAATATATCTTCAACTCATTTAAAACATGTGATGATCACCAGATGCCTGCTTATATAAATATTTATACCTCTCCGGTGTTGTCATAATCGTAGTTCATGACTTCATCAATTCGGTCGTCGCGATCGAATATCATATCACCCTCTCCGGTGTTGTTTAGAAATTCGGAGCTGTCATAATCTTCTTCATTCTGATCATCATCTGGCCCGCGTATTATATCGAACATGGTCTGTTCTCCCTCTCTGTTGGTATTGTCCGCCATAGCTTTTATTTAACTATGCCAAAAGAAATATAAAACAATTTAGTATTCAAATTACATCGTCTCGAATAATAGATATAATCTCGAATACATCGTCTCGAATAATAGATATAATCTCGAATACATCATCTCAAATAATAGATATAATCTCGAATACATCGTCTCGAATAATAGATATAATCTCGAATACATCGTCTTGAATATTATATATCGAGTACATCACTGGCTATGTAGCTAATAAAGATCGAATACTACAGAAGAATCTAGGACACTCGCGGTTCCTACGGCACGGGCGGTGGACACCCAAAGAGAAGGAACCCTCACAGGATCATAGCTGAAGTGAGATCCCTGAAGAAACTGCCAGGTATTGGAGAACCCGCCGCCCTCTAACGCAACCATGTAGCGATGGACATGCTCGTCCTCCTCCCTGACACGGCGACGTACCACCTCCGGCGGGGCCGGCTCCCTCCGCACCGAAACTGGCCCGCGCGAATGCCACCAAATGAGATCAGGGTCGACGACGGGACCCGGGGCCAGGTTCCTCATCAAGCGGCGCGCCCCTCCAGGCAGCACCTCCCAGTGCCAGCCCGGCGGAGCCCAGTCCCGGAAATGGGTGAGTCGGACGTCGTCGTGGACGGGTCGACGGCGAGGATGCGGGCTGGGCATCGTCGAGAACAAATACTAGCTATATGCCCGCAAAAAGTAACATTTTTATAATGATTGGATTTTGATAACTAAAATTTCTAACATTTCTATATAACTAACATTTCTATAACATTTCTAATATTTCTAGAACTAAAAAACAGAAAAATTTCTAACAATTCTAACTTTTTATAACTATTTCTATAACTAAAAACAGAAAAATTTCTAACGATTCTAACATTTCTAACTATTCTAACAATTCTAACATTTCTAACTATTTCTAAAAAACAG